>NW_011499950.1:618174-624715 GCF_000495115.2 Populus euphratica
CCTTTATATAATCTTCTCCATCTCCACTCCTCGGAAATTCAGGGCTCTACTCAAAATTCAGCTCTCACTTTGTTTCTCTATCCAACAACACCCACACGCACACATTGAGCCCTTTTCTTTCCCTTAAAACATAAGCAACACCACCATTGTTGATTTGTTTTACTATTGTTTTCTTGATCAATAACAGGATTGGTCATTTCTTGATCTCTTTCTTTAACACAAAGAAATGGCTTCGCCGCCCCACACAAGCAAGACCCTAAAGCTAGAGCGTTACAATAACTACCTTCGCAGGCTACATAGCACAAAGGTGCTGAATGCATCTTCAAAACTCATCTTCCGTGTTACGCTTCTTATTGCTCTTGTCTTGATTCTCTTTTTTACCCTTAATTACCCTCCACTCTCTGATAAAAATCCCAATCATGCCCATCTCCACCACCACAACTTCCTTTCCGCTGCCCTTTTCACCTCCTCAGCTGGCGGTGATGCCTGGGAGAAACAAGTCCGCCACTCCTCCACTCCAAAAAAGCCAAATGGGCTCTCGGTTTTAGTAACTGGGGCAGCTGGTTTTGTTGGCTCTCATTGCTCTATTGCTCTAAAGAAAAGAGGTGATGGGGTTCTTGGTTTAGACAACTTCAACAGTTACTATGACCCTTCACTTAAAAGAGCAAGACAAAAGCTTCTATTGAAAAACCAAGTTTTCATTGTTGAAGGTGACTTGAACGATGCCTCATTGTTAACAAAGCTTTTTGATGTTGTTCCCTTCACGCATATACTCCATCTTGCAGCACAAGCTGGGGTTCGTTATGCCATGCAAAACCCACAATCCTACGTGAGTTCAAACATTGCAGGTTTTGTCAATCTTCTTGAAGTTGCAAAAACTGCAAATCCACAGCCGGCTATTGTGTGGGCATCCTCAAGCTCAGTTTATGGGTTAAACACTCAAGTTCCTTTCTCTGAATTGGATAGAACAGACCAACCAGCAAGTCTTTATGCAGCTACCAAGAAAGCAGGAGAAGAAATTGCACATACTTATAATCATATTTATGGTCTTTCACTCACTGGATTAAGATTCTTTACAGTCTATGGTCCATGGGGTAGACCTGATATGGCTTATTTCTTTTTCACGAAAGATATCTTGCAAGGCAAACCAATTGATGTGTATCAAACTCAAGATAAGAAGCAAGTAGCTCGTGACTTCACTTATATTGATGATGTTGTCAAAGGGTGTCTAGGGGCTTTGGACACCGCGGAGAAAAGCACAGGAAGCAGTGGCAAAAAGAAAGGACCTGCCCAATTGAGAGTTTACAATCTTGGCAATACCTCGCCAGTTCCTGTTGGGAAATTGGTGTCAATATTAGAAGGCTTACTGAGTACAAAAGCAAGGAAGCATGTGATCAAGATGCCAAGGAATGGGGACGTGCCTTACACACATGCTAATGTCACTCTGGCATACAGGGATTTCGGATACAAACCTACCACGGATTTAGCTACTGGGTTGAGAAAATTTGTAAAGTGGTACGTTGATTATTATGGGATTCAGACAAGGGTCAAGAAGTATAGTGATATCAACAGTGAGCATCCCGAGGAATCAGCTTAAGGTCCATGATCATCGCCATCATCACATGGTTTTGTCTTTTCTCTTTCCTTTTACCCTTTTTGTGAATTAAATGAATTCTACTTTTTTTCTCTTCTTCTGGTCGAGGCATTGTTCTGGTCCTTTGATGTATTCGATCAAGCTGTGGCAAGCTGCTGTTGATATTGTAGCATATAGAGATAGATTTGACACAAAGGAAGAAGAAGGGGGAAAAAAGGATTCAAGAGAGTGAAAAGGGCAGTGGGGGACAAGGTGTAGATCTGTGAATTCGGGGGTATGAGACTGCTCAAAAGGGGATGCAGATCTCAGCCATTAGATTCATATGAAAGAAATTTGTGATTGGACAACAATGATCACATTAAGATTCTTTCTTCTTTTCAATTATTTCGATGCTTTGCTGCCCTTGCATTTCTTTTATTGGTCATAATTAGGTGTGTTCTTTTTGAAATGCAACTTGATGAGATCTTTTTTTATTTTATTTTATTTTATTTCTCTTGGCAGGGTGCCTTGCAAGCATCATGAATAAAGGGGGCAAGATTGTCCCTTTCATGTTAAATGTTGTCCTATATTATAATCTTTATAATAACTCCGGTACCATATACTATACGCCAAGACGGAACAAAATGTCTAGATTTTCAGCTTCTCAATAAAAATACCACAATGTTTCCACTAACACACGTATATAAATCTTATGCATTTTGATAGGAGCTACGTAGGGTTGCATATATTTGTTTTAATAATTACATCTATATAATTACATTTTATTTCAAATTCAATATTATCTCAATAGTTTTTCACACAAACTCTTCTACTATTATGCTACATATAAACACACGACTATTGATTGATTGCGTAGAATACTTTTAAAAGTTTAAAGAATTTATCTTTAAGTTCATATTTAAATTTTTGTTGCTCTAAATTGTTTTATAGTTCCTATTTAATTAGTGTAGGATAATATTATTTAATTAGTAATAAACCACACAACACTTGAATTATTGGCTAGTTCGCTATGAATTGGATTTATGTGAATCCAATTATTTTTTAACGATAAGGAATACTAATCAAATAAAGACATTAATTTCTTGATTAGTTTATAATGTATAATTCAACGTTTAGATTTTAGGGAAGGTGATGCTAACGGATCTAAATATATTACGAATCAAAGATAATGAAAAATAGAATTTCTGAAAAGGATTCATCAACAATTCTAATTATGATTTTTATTGTAGAGCAATTTATCTTTAATATTCTATTATCTGAAAAGGGATTACAATCCTTTAAATATGTTTGAAATCAATCCTTGCAAGCTAAAAAAATTCAAATTCCTTAAACATATAGAAAAAAAAATATATAACTAACAAAATAACATTTTATGATTGATCTAAGTGGAAATCTTGCTCACATAAGTTGATTATAGTAAGTTAACTATCATAAAACTAGATGTGTAAAACCTTTTACATAAATTTAAGGCGATCCAATAATCAAATAATAAGTTATACTTATTTTCATTAGCTAAGCCAACTAACACGAACAAATCTATTATTAGACTAACCCATCTAGTTTATAAATCTATTTACTAGGATTCACACGTGATTCACATATGATAAATCTGTATTTGATTGATCATAATAACCTCTTATATACAAGGGTCATGAGCAAAACTTTTCTTGCGAATATATTAGTTTAGATATAAACTAGTTTTGGTGTCCGTGCTTCACCGCAAAGTCAAATTTTTTTTTATGTAAAAAATAATGTTTATGTGTTACAAGCATATTATAAAAAATATGTGTGACTCAGGTCATATACCTGATTAAGTTGAACAAATTGGTTTTATTTCAATTACAAAAAAGAGAAAAAAATAAATATCTCAATTCATAGCCTATTAAATACAGAAAAACAAAATAGGGTAAAAAAATAAATTAAAAACGGATCTTAGTCAACCCAAGTTACTTGAAAAACTTTTAACCTTGATAATCAGGACTGATCCAATCCATAACTTAGATAAGAAAATTGAAATAACTTAATAAAAGAAATAAAGATCATCATAAAGCCTTTTTTAATTAAAAAACAACTAGTGTTAACTTTTTAAATTTGTGAACTACGACATTAGATCCAATACACTCTATATAAAAAAAATCATGAAGTTTAATTTTTAATCAATCAAATATTAAAAGATGAAATTGAAAAAAATTACTTAAGTTTGGATAGATTAACAAGTTAGAGGATGATATTTTCAAGTCACCTTTAACTATATTAATATTCAAAATGATTTGAACAAAAACCTAACATGAGCGAGATTCTGAATTGATAGATCATCTAATGAACCTATAAAGGTAAACTAGATTTAATAATAATGATAAATCTTAAATTAACTAAATTGTATAAATTTATTGCCTAACATGAGTTGTATAAATTTAAGTTAGCATGGGTGAAGAAAAACCTAACATGAGAGAGGTTCTAAATTGTATAAATTTCTTGCCTAGTGGAGATTTTATTACAAAAACGAGTTGAAGAAAGTGTAAGCAAAGAAAAAGAAAGAATAAATCCAAACAGTTAGCATGGGTGAGTAAATTAACTATTATAAAAAATATTCATAAAAAAACAACTTAAAATTAATTGAATTGAATGATTTGTGGAATTTGTTTGATAATTTTGTTTAGAAACTAAAAGGTATGTTTGGTATGGTTATGATTTCAATTTTTTTTTTAAAAAATCAATTAGAATGAACAAATCAGTTTAATTTATTTGGTATAAGTAAACTATTGATTATAAACTAAAAGCTCATTAAGTTAAATCCAGTAAGATCTTACAGCTTAATTAAAATTCTATTAATTCAAATTAGACTTCTTTATTTTTAACAAATGTAAAACCAAATGAAACCAAATTAATATGTTTTCCTCTTGATTTATTTTGATATAATTTTTTTTTTAATAACAATTTAGTTTAGTTGGATTTTGTAATTACAACTTAACCATTTAAACTAATGCTTACCATATCAACTAAAAGAGCTTGGTGTTTTATTGTAGCATGTAAAGAGATTTATTGTAGATTCAATCAGAGTAATTAATATTTTACTCTTTATTACTCCTATTAATTGCCTTCGCAGGATAAAACTCTATTTTTCAAGGAACCCAAATGTCATTTGAGAATTAATTGAGTGTAAGATTGTCATTTTATGTATAATAAAAATACTTGACACGACCAAAAAATTAATATCTTCCTCCAAGTGTAGGAGCGCCGAAGTAATAAATGACACGGCAAGACCGAAGTCGAACCACAATGAGGTTAATTATATAAATTATAAATAACAGCAATACAACAATAACAACAAGAATAATAATAATAATAATAATAATAATAATAATAATAATAATAATAAGAGTAGTAGTAGTAGTAGTAGTAGTAGTAGTGATAGAAGAAGAAGAAGAAGAAGAAGAAGAAGTTGATGAGAACTTTGACATGGAAGATCAATGTAAGGATTAAACAATGATAACAACAAATGTCAAGGTTAGAGGATCCACTAATGGTATTTCAAACAAGTATAATATAAACTCTTATTACTCAAATAAAAACCACACACAAAGGAGGTTCTAATTAGATTATAAATTGTTAACATGAGTACATTAATTATCTTATTCGAATAATGCTAATACCTGTAAATATTATCAGGTATTCATGATTATAAATTATGTTAACAACAAATCAAGTTCCTTTCATAGCACAGGTATCGGTTATGCCATATGGTTTGTGCTATGAAAGTGCTAAGCATTTGTTGTACCAAGTGTTATACAACATAAATCTAGATTTGTCGTTTAACAAGCAAAGTATTAAAGAGTGAACAAGATAACAAATACAAAACATATTAATATCAAATATTAAAATCCATGTTAAGTTTACACTATACTTATTCTTATACCATTAGTGTAACCTTTTCACCTTGGCATAATAAACTTAGCCAAATATGATGAAAGAGAGAAACATAAATAAATAAGATAATAATATAAATAAAATAAAAGTTAACTAAATAAAGAAAAGGAAAGGAAAGGCATAAAAAAATATAAATGAAAGCAAAATTTAAGCATTACAAAAATACAAAGAGAGAAAGCAAGAGCATGACCTTAATCTAGAAACTAAGATGCCTAAATGCATGATAAATTCCTCATTTTATAGGTCAAAATTAGAAACTACTGATTTGATGACTAATTGATGAGTGAGTGGCCACATCTTGACTTGGTGACAATCCTTATCTTCTTGTCTGAATAAAACGTTATTGATAACATCAGAATTTGAACTAGACCTCCACATGAAAGTTCCAGGAAATTGTCTCAATTTTTTAGAAAAAAATAATTGAGGTCATTTAGACTTTTAGAACTCAAGATATGGGCCGAACACTAAACAGTGTTTGGGCTATAAGACAGATTCAAACTTCTTTGTTGTTACTACAATTTGGACTTGAAAACAACCTTTTTAAATCTTAGACTTGGCATTAAAGTTATAGGCCTATATCTTACCTTTACATTAATATAAAATAGATCTAAATCCGAGATCCACAACTCCATATATGACCCAATTATAAAACAATATTCCAGTTTGGACTGCATCAGCATCTTTTTTTTAAGTTTGGCCCTTTATTTATCCTTTCAATTTCAATACTTCAACTCATCAATCAATTCTTTTATTTATGTGATAGGCCTGTATTTAGGATGAACATTTACCATAAATTAAAGGTACTTTATGGTATCAGACTTGTTATTATAAAACATGTTTTAGTTAAGGAGTTTTTGATACTTCAAGTACAAAATGATGATATAAAACCTTGATAAAATGCCCTTTACTTATCCTTTCAATTTCAATACTTCAACTCATCAATCAATTCTTTTATTTATGTGATAGGCCTGCATTTAGGATGAACATTTACCATAAATTAAAGGTACTTTATGGTATCAG
>NW_011499950.1:624763-627329 GCF_000495115.2 Populus euphratica
ATTATAGGTATCTTATATTATTAGATACATTATTATAAAACATGTTTTAGTTAAGGAGTTTTTGATACTTCAAGTACAAAATGATGATATAAAACCTTGATAAAAATGCACTTTTAAGTACTAATTAATACTATATTGCCATCAAAGGCTCAAAAAATTAGCCTTAAGTCCATGATTTTTTGCATCTTGACAGATTTATTTGTACAGTAAAATAACATTTTAGTCCTTCAGGTCGGAGAAATTGTAACATTTTACCTTTGAGTAAGGTGTTATTATATCTTTTATCTTTGTACTTTTTATGTACAATAAAATTTTAGTTTTTCCCTTTGACTTCGATAAATTAAAGGCTGTTTGGGAGGGTATTTTTGTATTTATATAATGGTTTTTTAGTAATTTGCATTTTTATAATATTAATAAATTGATAAAATTGGCCTACAAGTACCACACGTGTAGGCGTGTCATTACCCCTCGCTCTATTCGAGTGGCACGTGGAGGCACATATGGTGATAAAAAAAAGTCGATTGCCTACTCACCCGATACAAAAGGTGGCAGCGCATCTTTTAAGGTGACATCCATTGTCTTCTAAGTGGTGGTTCATTGACGATTGGTCCTTTTCCTCCTCTCATTCTTCTCTCTTATGTCTTGATATACGTGTAGAGCTTTGATAGCTTCAATTATATCCTCCAGTTTATGTTTGTTTTGGGTTTGTTCTTCATTCTTTTGATTTTTGATTTTTGTTTTTAATTTCATACCTAATCATTTTATCTAATTGGATTTTTTTTTTATCTAATCTAGTCCTTATCTTTTTTATTGCTATTTTAATCATTTTAATTTTCATTTATTATTATTATTATTATTATGTCCTTGGAAGTTTGATTTAATTTTGTTTGGTTTTCAATTTTGATCCTAATTTTTTTAATTCTCTTTTTTATCCTTTTCTTTATTTTTTTAAATTTAGTCCCTAATTAGTTTCTTTCAATTATTTTTGTGCATTGTTTAGTCCTCATTGTTTTAATTTTAGTTATTTTAAATTTTAAATTTTATATGGTTTGAAATTTTATTTGTGGTTTTTTCATGTTTGCCTTTTATAAGGTAATCTTAGTCTCATAACCCAATCTCTCAGTTTTGACGATGAACCTGATTTAAGTTTGATCTTTGTTAGGGTCTTTTCTAATTTGTTTTTTTTTGTTTTCATCATTTGACATTGAATTTTTGGGTCTTGAGCTTCTTGATTTATTCTACTTTCCTTTTTGTTGAGTTATTCCTACCTCATATCTTATATTAAAAGTTAGTTGAGTTAACTTGGTTTTTTTAATTATTTTTTCATTTTATTCTGTTATCATTGAATTATTGACCATTGACCATGTTTTATTATATATTATTTAAAAAAATGCACATGTGATAGGTTATCCTAAGTGCGAGATATTTTTTGCATTTTCTTATTAATTTTTTTCTTTAACTTTAATATTTTTTGCCAAATGTTTTTTTGGAGGTCTGATTTTTTTTATCTGATTCCTATTGGTTTTGGTAGAGGCAAGTAAGAAAGTTTTTTTTTTCAATTTTATCATTTTTCATAGAATAATTTGCCCTTAAACTTTGTTTCGTTTGCTAGGTGCTTCTTTTGATTTTTTATTTTAATCTTCATCTCATATTGTAGGTTATGGGTTTATTAAGTTAAGATGAGTTGACTCGGGTTTGCTTCTTCAACATTATATTTTTAGATTTTTTTTCATCTTTGACATTAGGTTATTAGGTCTTGAACTTTATGATTTCTTTTTACTTTTCTTTTTATGGGTTGTTTTGGTCTTATATCATGAGTTGTGCTTTGGTGAATTTAACCTTATTTATCTCAAGTTATCGTTGTTTGAATATTATATTTTTGGTTTGAAAATATTTCGACAAGCTCATAGCATAGCGCGGGAATACACTTTTAAGTACTAATCAACAAGCTCATAGCATAACGCGAGTCACTTGTCTAGTTACTTCTATACTAAAACACTTGGGAATCGTTATGACGATGAAGCTCCTATCTCTCTGGGTTTTTTTTTTATTCAACCTCTCCCCTTTTTTTATCATTTCTCTCTTTTTATCGCAATATGGCGCTGGTCACCTGTCTAGTTACTTCTACGCCAAAAAACTTGGGAATCGTTATGACAATGAAGCTCCTATCTCTTTCTTCCTTTTTTTTTTTTCAATTCAACTTGTCCCTTTTTTTTTTCATTTCTCTCTTTTTATCGTGGCATGGTGCGGGTCACCTATCTAGTTACTTTTACACTAAAAAACTTTGGAATCATTATGACAATGAAGCTCCTATCTTTTTTTTTTCATTTCTCCTTTTATTTTATTTTTTTTAATTTCATCCATAGACTTTTTTAACAATAGTACATGTTGCTTTTGGATTGACCAAATCAACTGAATAATGTCAGGAAAATTCCCACACTATCTAATTTTAAACCTGAGCTAAGCAAGGAGTCGAGTCAAAAGGTTTCTTTTATATATATATCAATTTCATTCTCAATTTTGTACATAGACTTTGTTTATAGATCGTTCAACTAAGCAAGGAGGT
>NW_011499950.1:628569-675085 GCF_000495115.2 Populus euphratica
CATCTTAAAAATCTCATCAACTTCTTCTTCTTCTTCATTATTATTATTACTATTATTATTAATATTAGTATTTAGTGTTATTATTTTTACTATTGTTATTGTTATATTATTGTTATTTATAATTTATACAATTAACTTCCCTGTGGTTCGATCCCAATTTTGCCGGGTTATTTATTACTTCGATACTCCTGTATTTAGAATAAGATATCAATCTCTTAGTCATATCAATAAATAAATTTAATTAAAAAATATAAATTAATTTTATGCAATCTAAATATTTTTAGATACATTTAAGAAAGAAAAAATTCGACGTGCAGTATAATCTAAGATTCATCTAAAAGATGTTTTGGAATGTACAGCACGTGACTGGTTTGTCAAATGCTAGCTGGCTACAATGTATCTCTCTCGTACAATCCTCTATGGTACCTATCTAACCGAGCTTAGAAGTCGAGGAAATTAAATAGGAATTTGGGTGAAATTATTATAATGTCAGCGATAGTTATTTCTTCCATTTAGGAGCAATAAATTGTGAGGATTGATAAAGTAGGATGGTATATTTTTCACCTTGTCAATCAAATTCTATTTTTAGACCATGGATGATCTTTCTCCAATCAAAATTGAGAATTGGATTTAATTAGATATACAAAATGACTCGAGAATATCATTTGATTGTGTCTACTAACGGGGAAAAAAAAAGACAAGCAAAAAGTATTTAAAATCTGAAATATCTGTAATGGAAAGTATCAGATTTAGCAAATATGAAGCTAATGCTTATAAAAAAAAAAATCTTATCAGATTTAGCAAATATGAAGCTAATGTTTATAAAAAAAAAATATTTAAAAGAGTGTACACTTTGAAAGCATGGAATAATTGTTTTCTAAAGTATTTTTTTAATATATTAAAATAATATTTTTTTATTTTTAAAAATTATTTTTAATACCAATATATCAAAATAATTTAAATATATAAAAAATTAATTTTAAAAAAAATATTTTTGAACTTTACCCAACTCTGATTTAGATCATGAAACTAATAGAAGAGACGCTGTGAAAAGGTGAATCCAATTTCAAGCACTAGGAGGGGGGAAGAAAACAGAGAAATGGCACTGACTTGAGCCCAAAGTTGAACTCCTTTATTGGGTAGCATGCCTTCTTTTCACCTCACGCAAATGCTCCCTAAATGGCATTATTATCTAAGATGAAGGTATCATAAAAGTTAACTTAGAGATGTCATTATCTTGCGATATAATTATGTAGAGATTGAGTAATACAAAAGGCATGACTTTGAAGAAGGGACACAAAGTAGATATTGCATGGCTTTGAAGAGAAAAACAAAGAGAAAGTGGCTTTGCTTTGCGTATTTGTACTGTAATGTAAGCAGTGGATGATTGCATGACTATTGTAATGCAGCTAAAATTACCTTTACCATATTTTTTTACCCCTTTTGCGTAGCCAGACCACACATTTTGTGTTGTCTAGTTTCGATGACAGGTGCTCACCGACACATATCCATGAATCACGGGAGATTTGATTTCAAGGATCTACTTATTAATTAATTAAGATACCCTCAAACAAACAGAGTGAAAAGAGAAGTATTTTTTTTTTAATTTTTGTAATGATGTTAATTTTTAATTTTTAATTTCGAGTTTAGTGAGTATCGAGTTTTATAATTTATTTTAATTTATTTTTTATGAAGTTATTTTGTTATCATGACTCAAGCATGAATTTTATAGATTAGTCGTGTTGATTCGAGTTATTTTTTTAATCTCACCCTTCAGTATTGGGTTGGGTTGATAAGAAAATAAATTTTATAAAAACAATTTATTCGTTTTTGATGAAGTTATCGTTGTCTTCTTACCTAGGTTTAACAAGTTAATCGATGTTAATTTAGGTTATTTTTTTATTTTATTTTTTTATTTTTTTCTTTTTAATCCTTCAGAATTAGATTGATTAAGAATTGAGATTTATAACATTTTTATTTATTTTTTATGAGGGTATTATAGTCTTATGACTCGGATCTTGGCTTAGGCCGGTTGACTTGGGTATTATTCTTTATTTTTTAGTTGTTTTTTTTAATTTCATCTTTTAATATTAGGCTAATTTTAGACTTCACAATTTATTTTAGTTTAATTTCTATAAGGTTATCCTGATCTCATAATCCTGGTTGCGAGTTTAGTTAATTAACTCAGATGGTTTTTTGTGCACTTTTTTAAATTGATTTTTAAAATTTTTCCAATCAACAATTTTTAGGTTTTCTTTTTTACGTTAACTTGTCAAACACGGGTCATAAGACTTGGATAATTTCATAGAAAAAAATTAAAATAAACTATTAAACGCAATCCCCAATCAATTCAATATTGAAGAGTGAAATTAAAAAAAAAACAAAACAAACCATATGAGCCATAAAATAAAGATAACCTTTTAGAATGTAAACCAAAACAAAATATGAAGCCTAATTTCCAATCAATCTAATATTAAAAGATGAAATTACAAAAATCAACAAAAAAAACAACCCAAGTCAATGGGCTAACCCATGACCTAGATTATAAGACCATGATAACCCCTATAGAAAAAAAAATTAAAAAAAATAAAAGTCTTAATTCTCAAGTAACCCAATTTATTAGATAGAAAAAAAAATCAAATAAAAAACCCAAATAAACCTGAGTTAACCTGGAAAACTCGAGTCAGAAAGCCAGAATAACTTCATAAAAAGTGAATAAAAAAATGTAAAATAATGTTAAATGATGAAATTAAAAATATTATTTTAAAAAATGACTTGAGTCAACATGTCTAACTCACAAAACTCGTAACTTGGGTCATGAGACTAAGATAATTTTATAAAAAGCAAATTAAAAAAAAATTATAAAGTCTAATTGCCAATCAACTTAATGCTAAATGATGAAATTTAAAAAAAAATATATAAACAAAAAACAATGACTCAAGTCAACATGGCTAACTTGTAAAATTCGTGAGTCGATTCATAAGATTAAAAAACCCAATGTTGTATAATGAAAACTTAAAAAACAATCCTTAAGAATTTTAAGGACCAAACTAAAAAAGTGCTTGGCTTTTTAGTATTTCATTATTATGGTGAAAAACCAAGTTCTTTTGGTATATGATAATCAATGTTCTTTTATATTTTATATCCAAAAACTCTCGAGTTCAAAAGATTTTTATATAATAAAAAATTATATATTTTTTATAATTGCACAAAATAAATATTATAGATTTTTTTAATTGTTTGAAGAAAAAAAATTTAATTAAAAAAATTAAAATTATGGTCAATTTATTGTGCACCTAGAAAAATTAATATTCACCATAATAATGTAATTATTAGCTTACTCTTTCAACAAAAAAATTCAATGAACTTTCTATTAAAAGTAAAATTATCTTCTTCTTCTTTTTTCCAGAATTCATTAGTCATTGTGAGATTAATCGGAAATAATTTAGTATTTTAACCTTTTAAAGGCATGGTATAATAACAATATTACCCTAAAATGCAAAAAATATTAAAAGGTTAAATAGAGGCACGTTATACTTTTTATGTTTTGAAAGCATAGTATAAAGATTATATATTTAAAAGAAAAAAATTACTAAACTTACATTTAAAGGTTTTTTTATATTTTTACTCTTTTTTTGTAATAAACAAGTAAACGACGGTGATATGATCATTTGATTAATACAAATATTATTATTTAGTGGTGTATGTTGTATTGTCCCACATCCATACACCATATTCCAAAATGGTGTTAGGAGCGTCTTGCCATGTTTTTTCTGTTGGTGATTTGTTTGTACATAGTGGTGTGGTGCTTGGATTCTGATGGAAATTTTTCTTCTCCTTTCTTTTTTATCTCTCTTCCCCTTACAAAATATAAATGTGCTATTTAATTATTTTTTAATCCAATTTTATCCTTATTCTTTTGATTTTTAATTATTTTGTTTTTCTTTATCTTTTTTTGATTGATTTTTTTCTTCAATTTCATTTCTCATCATTTGGTTTCATTTAATTTTTATATTAAATTCAGTCCTCATTCTTTTGATCGTTGTTTGTTTTATTTTATTTTTAATTGAGTTTTGTTTTAATTTTATCTATTGACATTTGATTTCAAATTATTTTATTTTAACAAATTTAATTCTCGTTCTTGTAATTGTTATTTTTTGTATTGAATCCTTTTGTATTGTATTTTTTTTTTAATTTCATCTTTCAATATTTTGATAATTTAGAATTTTATTTCATTATTTTTTAAGATGTGTCTTCTATGAGGTTAGTCTCAGACTCATGATTGAGGTCATGGGTTTTGAAGGTTAAAACATATTGACTTTGGTTTTTTTTATCATTTTAAAATTTTTATTTTTAATTTCACTCTTCAACATTTGATTTATTGGGGATTGATGATCTTCATGCTTTTTCTTCTTCTTCTTCTTTTTTCATTTTCTTTTATACGGAGTTATTTCAATCTTGTACACATGATTGCAAGGTTAGCATATTAACCTGGTTAACTCAAATCATTTTTTTGCTTTTCAATATTATTGGATTGTTTGATAATAAGCTTCTTAGTTTTATTCAATATAATTTTGATGGGGTTACCTTAGTATCATGCCCAAGGCCATAATTTCGCATACTAATATAAATGAACTTGAGTCATTTTTTTTTAATCATTTTTACATGTTCAGTTTATTTATTGTGATTATATTTTTTATATTTAAATTAACCGAGTTTATTTAACATAATAATATTAATGACTTGAGTCTTGAATTTTTGTTTTAGTGCTTTTTTATAAATGCTTGCGACTTCTTAAACTCATTTTTAACACTTGTATCTTGGCATAGAACAGGCCCTTATTTAGTTGTTGTACAATATAGTCTTAGGTGGTATTTGGTATGGTAGCAATGATATACCATATAAGATAGTTTTTTCATGGATTTGTTAGGTGCATATTTGGATTGAATCAAAATTATTTTTTGTCTTGTCCAAGGCTATTCTAGTGGAGAAATGTTTGTCCCATTATAACGGGCAGGACAAGCTTATCTAACTCTTTGCATAACAGTTTTTATTTATGAAATAACTATATTGCCCTTAATGTGAAATCGGGTTTTTTTATAAAGGATAAAAACAAGAAGAAAAAAAATAGATTTCTGACGGATTTTACACAGGTCACGAGTTAACTCAAGTTTTTTAGGTCAAATTGAGTCAATACTTTCTCTATTTTTTCTTAGACCCAAACCTTTGTTATTGGCCTATCAATTTGATTGATGAGTGGCAACCGGACTCAAAGATCAATTAAGGATAAGGTTCAGGTCACAAGTCAAAAGAGGCATCCTAGGTTATTTCAAGTCACAACAAGGATAAAAGTGATTATTATTATAATTTTAAAATCTAACGTAGAGATTGACTTGATATAAGACCCGGGTCACAAGTTGGAAGGGTTAACCCAAGTTAAGTTAGTCAATGTAAAATAATAATGATTATTATCATAGTTTACAAATATGACTTGGAGTCGACTTGGGACAATACCTGGGTTAAAGGCTAGAAAGGCTAATTTGGATTGATTTAGATTAATGTAAAGATAAAAATAATTATTATCATATTTTTAAAACTTGACTAGGAAGTTAACCCAAGATGAGGTTGGGTTCATAGATTGGGAGAGTCAACCCAATTTTATTTAGATCAAGATAAGAATAAAAATGATTATTATCATAATTTTAAAACTTAAATTAGAGGTAAACCCAAATCAAAGCCTAAGTAATGGGTTCGAATGGTCAACCTGAGTTAACCTTTTTTTTTTTAATAATCAAAGCAACCTTGTGATCCCCAACACATTTGAATTACTTATGTAGCCCCCTTCATTTGGTGTTGGTATTTTTTTTTTTGTCATTGAATACATCTTGTCAAGATTTTTTCAAAAATATTGGTGGTGTTATTATCAAAGTTTTGGGGTGCTTCTAGAGTCTTTTTCTTTATTTCTTTCCTTTTTCTATCTCCTATATCATATTTCTTTTTATTGTAAATTATGGTAACCTATTTTTCAATTTGAGGGAGTTATTATCTTGGACAATTTAGGTTGTTTTTAAATTTATCAAGTCGATCCCTATATAGTTTAATTAATCCTTGGAAAAAAAAGTTTATGTTAAAAAAACATTACTCGACCCATAGTGTTGTGTGTAGAATGAGCTAGTTTTTATATAAATGAGCTAATATATACTCTACTATGCTTAATCCAAAAAACATAATAGTGCAAATGGTTAAGATTTCTTTACGATATGAGAAACCTTGGGTTTAAGGCCAATCCTTGTATATTTAGTGTATAAACTACATTATGGTTTCTAAGTTATACTACGGATTGAATTAAGTTATTTTTTAATATACAAAATATTCAAGCTTTGTTAATGTGTTATCTTATTCTTAAAATCAATATATTTAATATATTTCAAAGCTATTATTTTGATGAAATTTAATTAAAAATGCATAATAAACCTAATATATATAGGCTAGATGTCTAGGCCTTAGAGGCCTAGTGCTCCTAACCTATTAATGAAAAGGACTTCTAAGTTACGCAACGAGTTGAATTAAGTTTTTCTTTAATATACAAAATATTCAAGCTTTGTTAATGTGTTATCTTATTCATAAAATCAATATATTTAATATATTTCAAAGCTATTATTTTCATGAAATTTAATTAAAAAATGCATACTAAACCTAATATATATAGGCCAGACATCTAAGCCTGGGAGGCTTAGGCTTAGTGCTTCTAACCTATTAATGAAAAGGCCTTCTAAGTTACAATACAGGTTGAATTAAGTGTTTTTTAATATACAAAATATTCAAGCTTTGTTAATGTGTTATCTTATTTTTCAAATCAATATATTTAATATATTTCAAAGCTATTATTTTCATGAAATTTAATTTAAAAAATACATAATAAACCTAATATATATAGGCCAAACGTCTAGGCCTGGGAAGCCTAGTGCTCCTAACCTATTAATGAAAAGGCCATGCACAAAAACTAAACTCGCATTTTAGGCCTTTTTTTGTGTTGGCAAAAGGAGTGAAAAACATAACTCACAAAATATAAAAAAAAAACTCTAAATATTTTTTCATAATAATGAATAATAGACTAGAAAAAAATTCTTCTTTTTTCTTTTTTCATGTTTTCCATTTTTGTTTTTAAAAAAGATGACTACTTGTCATCTACTTATCTAATTTTTTTACAACTAAATAGTTAGTCAAATCAATTTTGGGTTTTTTTGAATCCAAGAATTCATTTTCAACCTAATTTCACATGAAAACACTTGATAAACATGCTTATCATGTTAACAAAACAATCTTTCAACTCAAAACACCATAAATTATTTCAAAAGAAAAAAAAAACAAAATCAAACTTTCTTTATACTCTTTGTATACTTTTTGTATACCAAATTTTTTTTTATAAGATGATGGTTTAAGAACATTTTGCTAAATAGAACTCGTTGATGCCAATATGACCTTTTTGTGTGATTAGAATGTGGTCTACAAACAACTTTCTTTATACTTTCCCATTCTCAAATGAGTTTCCCTCTCCTCTTAAAAATCTAAGGATTGAAAAATAAATTTTTTTTAATCAAAATTAGAATTTCAAAAACTAAAGGACTAAATTTGATGAGAAAGGAAAATAAGTGGAATGAAAAAGTATTTGTTATGTGAATTTGAGATTGGTCATGCATTTTCTTCAAGGTTTACATTATGGTCCTGTCTTTTTTTCTTTGTTTTTGTCTTTCTACCACAATTTAAAAACATATTACAAGAAATTAGTTCATAAAAAGATTAAATTAAAAAAAAAACATGAAAACAAAACCAAAAGTGTTGAATGAAAGGAAAAAAATCATGACAATCACCCCAATTCTTTTAATATATTAACTAGACTCAGCGCCCATATTTCATCATGGGGTTGGATAATAGACTCAATTAAAAAAAAAACATGAAAACAAAAAAAAGGTGTTGAATGAAAACAAAAAAGCCATGACAATCACCCCAATTCTCTTGATATATTAACTAGCCTTAGCACCCATATTTCACCGTGGGGTTGGATAATTTTTTATGTGTAAAAAATGATGTTTAAATTTTGAAATTTGGCAAAAAAAAAAGAAGAAAAATTGTTCATGACAAACCACGCTAATTAGGGTTGAGCGAATTCGAGATATTCCACCAAACCCGTGGTCTAAATCATGTGACCAATAAAAAATAAAAAGATTTATAAATTGTTTTTTCTATAAAAAAAAACTCGTATTAACTTTTCAAACCCATGACTCGATTCATTAGACCGAAACATCAAATTTGAAAAAACAATGAAGTCTAATTCATAATAAATTATAAGTTCAATTCTCAATTAATCATATTGAGAAATGAGATTGATAAAAAAAAAATTAATTATATAGAAGGATTTTAAAAAATAACAATTAAAATAATGGGAATCAAAATCAAAATACAAAATAAATTTTATATTTAATTAAAAGATGAAATTGAAAAAAATCAATTTAGTAAAAGAATAAAAAAATAAGGTTCAAAATTGACATAAAAATAAAAATAATATTGTAATTAAAGGATAAAATTAAAAAAAACTTTTACAAAAGAATTAAGAAAAAAATTAGAAATCACAATAATGAAGACTACTTAAATTGAAAGATCGAAACTGAAATCCAATAAACTTTTACAAAAAAGCTAGTGCATAAAGAATAAAACTAGAAAACCAAAGAATGAGAACTAAATTGAAGACTATAGTATTTGATAAATTGGGATTTAAGGATTAAATTGAAAGTAAATAAAATTTTTACAAAAAAAACCAAGATAAAAAATGAAAAATCAAAATAATATAAACTAAAATTAAAATACCAACAACAAAGATGAATAGGTTGAAATTTTTAATAGAAAGAAAATAAATTAAAATGATTTATCAACAATAAACCAGACCATCATCAAAAATAAGTAAATGATAACATAACACTTTTCAGCATGACAGAAAGGCATAGTTAGACATCAAAAAGCACAGCAAATATCATCTAAAAGGTGAGGGCACCTCTCATACATCTCTAGATATACCACACTTACATGTCCTTATTTTTTTGTTGATTTTTTTATTATAAAAAATTATTTTTTTTAATTGACTTTTTTTAGTATAAAAAATCATTATCAAAAAGAAAAAAAAACTCATTGATCTCAATCTTAAATATTTTTTATTATAAGATTTTTTTTTGTTATTATTTTATTATGCATTTTAATTGTTTATTATTTTTTATATTTAATTAAACACTAAATTGCTACTTCAAGAGTACTTGGTTATTTTATTGTGCAATTAAATTTAAAAAAAATACTTATTTGTTCTGGATCAACCTAAAATAATAAATGAATAAGAAAACTTATATGCTCTTAAAAACTATTAGAGTGAAGAATAAGGAAAATGGTTAATGGTCCCAGAGTTTAGGTAATTTTTCAAAAGCCAATTAGGTTTTGTTAATTAACAGCGTGGCTTAATATAGAAATTGTAGATTGCATTGGTTTTTGGGCCATATATATAAAAAAATTAAATTCTTTTAGATCTTTTTCAAGTATTAATCCTATTGAAAGTTTTTTTAAAAAAATCATCAATTAAATCTTTTTTCTTTCTAAAACACATTTTTTTTTTAAAAAATCGAACACATCAACGATGGAGCTGATAGCAGCAGCCATGTATGACGGGATTCCAAAAGGAGCCATGAACGTTCATTGGTTTTACAACATCTTGGGTAATTACATAACTCCTTAGGATCCGGTTCATCAGTCTCCCATTCTGATATGTCGGGTCCATGGGCTTGACAAGGCAAATTTGTTTTCATGCAATTTTCGGCAATTCACAGCACAACCAAAAAAGACTTGAAAGCACCATATGGCCACCAGACCCGGTCGCTTTCCAGTTTCCTCTGCTCTTCTCTTTGCTCCTGACTGAACCACCTCTGCCTAGACAAGGTAGCAAGCACGGTACTGCCTTTTGTTTGACAATTCATAACCACCCAGTTAAACGAAGAAACAATGCTCGTGCATGCCTACCACCTCACTCGATGACTAGCAGAGGCACAAAACATCAGAGCAACCATACAAGAGACGGACTATGCCTCACTCCATAACTATGAAAACGTAATATGAACAGATGGAGCTCCACCGTAGAACTTACCCAGTCGGACTAATTAATAACCAGCACATGGTAGTGTCAAAATAACAAGATAACATCGCAAGTTATAGAAAACTCATTCAAGGAAAATAAAAAAGCAATCTCAATTCTTACTAGTAACAACTAGCTAAAGAAGCAAAGCCATTTCAACAGCCCGCAAAGCTGAAACTCAACCTCTTCAATAATCTGGATTCCCACCGTAATTGCTATTGTAAGGTTGTGGTTGTCTCTTGTCGGTGGCATAACTCACACGAATGTTTCTTCCTCCCAATTCCTGCACCATCAGCATGCAACAATCAATATATCATTCAGGAATCAGGGCACTTAACCCCGTCAAAAACACTAAATTTCTGACCTGGCCATCCATCGCTGACAATGCTTCACTGGCAGATTCAGTGCTTTCGTAACTAACAAACCCGAATCCACGAGACCTCCCAGTGTCTCTATCAGTGATAACTCTAGCTGTAAAACAAAACCAAAACCAGATTGTTAATCACCTACACTGACAACAACAGGCTCACCCAGCCAAGTAAAGGTTGTTTTGCAACAGCTACAACACTACAACTTTGGATAGTGAGAATATCACAAATTCTATTGTTAAAACTCTAAAATATCCAACCAAAAAACACTTCGTCTTTCTGAAAATATCATAGTAGAATCAGATTTGGAAAACTTTGGCATGGAGTATAATATATTTTTGGAATTTAATAACCAAGCTGAACCGGACCACAGTCGTTTCACATGTAAACACACATTGGCACCAATTCACATTTTTGAACTAAAGTAAAACCCACAGGTTACAGGACAACTCCAAGAAATTGATACTTGTCATTCTAAGGGCGGATGAACAATAGTTAACAATTACCAATTTACCAATGAGGTTACAGTTCAAGCAGGCAAAGATTTGCAATACTCAAACCACCAAATTGAATGATAACAAATAAAAATGTCAATCATTAATTTCAAAGATGCATCAAATAAGAACACAATCAACCAGCCTCAGCAATCATTTGACAGCAGGTAACCTAGAGAAAGAAATCGTGTCCATGTTTATTTCAACAGTGTGATTTAATAAAAGCACCATTTGCTAAATAACTGATTCAACTACACATGCAAAAACATACCATCAGTCACTTCCCCAAAGCCAGAAAATGCATCCTTAAGGGATTGATCATCAGTTGACCATGCAAGCCCTAAAAAAGAGATGATATAGACAACAGCAGAGCATTAATGCAAATGGATTTCCAACATTCAAACAGCATTTATTCATCAATACTAGCATTAAAACAGCATCTACACATCAATACCTCCAACGAAAAGCTTTGATGAAGACATGCAGCGAATAGAGTTCAGCATAGATGCCGTTGGAACTTGCCCATTCTGGGAAACTGACTGCCTAACTAGGCTCCCAAACTTGTTAAAGAAAGCCATTTCAACTATGGACTAAACGAAAACCCATCATTGCATCAGTATCGAGCATTAACAATATTCAACCAAAAACAAAAAACTCAAAACATAACAAACCATTCACAATCTTGCAACATCCCCCAAAGCAACATTCAAAAATTAATCTAAAAAAAATGGGGTCAATTTTTAGATTCCTTGTTTATTAAGAGATCAAATAGGTAGCTTTGATTAAAGAAAACTCAAAACCTAAGCCTTAAAAGCACAAAACATATTGTTCAGAACACAAAAATCCCTCGGAAAGATAAAGTAGAGGATTAAAACTCTAAAAGATTGTTTGACCCTACAGTCACACCACACACACTCCATAAGCAGCACCAGTGAAAAACAGAGAACAACAAAGAACTCTAAAGGTTATCATTAATAATCTACAGAATTAATAACAAACAAATCAAAACAGAAAAAATCAATTATATGAACACGATAAAGAACCAATCATGTGGCTAAGAAAACAAAACAGAACAGAACCCAAAACCAAAAAAACACAAACAAAATCTAAAAAAAAAACTTAAGAAAACAACCCCAGTAACGTGAGACCCACTTTGGTAGACACACAAAAAATATCCAAGACCAAAACAGAAAGAGCAAAACTTTGCTTCACCAAACTATGATCCACAAAGCATCATAAAAAAAAATAACTTTTCACATAAAAACACCAGCATAACAGTACATTCAATTAATGATGAGAAAGGGAAACAGAAAAGAAATCGAAATTTAGGGTTTAAGCGAAGAGGGTAAAGATTGTACCTTTGAAGAAAAATGACGGGAAGGGTGGGTTTCGGCTTGGTAGAGAGTGAAACGAAGGAAACGGCTAGGGTTTAAGAGAGCGACTGCTGAGTGGCACTTGTAAAGTATATTGCTTGCTCATAGCGTTGAGAATTTGATATGACGCTGTCTCGGGTTGTACGTTCGGATTTTTTCTTTTTTCTTTTTGTTGTGTGGAGCATGGTTGTTAAAAATGCATAAAATTTTACAATTTTATGAGTTAAAACCCATAAAACATGCAAAACTTAAAAATCAGTAAAATCACATAAAACTAATTCAAAATAGCATAAAATCACGTCAACTCACAAAAAACATTAAAAACGTTATATTTTCACAAGTTAACCAAAATGTCACTGAAATACCGAATGCAGAATTAGAAATGCACTAATCTCTTTTCTTTTCCAATTCCCACCCGACCACCCTCACCCCACCTATGACTTCGTCCTTGTCTCACACTCTCCCTGATTCCAGACTTTGTCCAATCATACCCTCTCTGTCTCACACTCTCCCGACTCCCTTAGTCCCTTCTCCTTTTTCCTGTCCCTGGCAAATTAAGAAATCACTTTCCCCCCTATCTGGAGCATTCTTGGCGAGACGAAGGTAAGAATTGATTCACAATCCCAAGCTTTGTTTTTTTTTTTTTCTGTCTAATGGTGGTGATTAGAGACAAAAAATGATCTAGGTATGAATCTATGTTTATCTTTTGGGTATTCTACAATTAAGTGGTTTGCTTCTAGGTATTTTTTTCAGAGGGGGAGTGGTGTTGTATTGCTGCTAGTAATTTCATGTGCAGCTTTTTTTATCTTTTGTGAAGCTTTCTAACAATGGTTTACTATTGTGTGTTGTAATTTCTTTTAATGTTCACTTATGCTCTATTTGATCTTACTTGCTTTTGCAGATTCTATAGTTCTGTAATCTGCATAGATAACGATTCAACAAAGCAAGGAAGCAAGGAAGCAACAAACTGATGAAGCATTCCAATTTCCAAGATTGCAGGTATTCTGTAAATCCAAAAACTACAAACTTTAAGGCAATTGATACACTTGTTTGGAATGCCCTTTGCATTTAATTTATCTAGGCTTTTTGTGTATTACTGGATAGGTAGTCTTAGAATGCCTTTTGTAGTAAACTGTTAATTCACTGATGTCTAAAGCTTTTGAGCTTGAATTAAGCACTCCAAAAGAAAAAAGAAACATTTGTGATAAGAGCTTTTTTTGGTAGTAATTGATAAAGACCTGTATGTAGCTTTCTGCAACTAGCATCGATATCTCTTGCCCCACATTCAGTGAACAAACTAAATATGTTCTCGGTGAAATAAAGAGTTTAGGGGTTTATGTTGCAGCACATTTGGGGTCTTAGATGTTTTAGCAAGCATCAAGCAATTTTAAGTTAGTTTCTCTCATAATTTTGTTGTCTAGTTGCTTTAAAATGAGCTCCTGTTAGAATCTAAATGGTAAAAGAAAATTGGTAAACAAAATGAAAGTAATTTAATACAGACTGCATCTCTCAAATGATATCATCCTGCAAGACTTTGATTTAGTAATATTTGGTTTACACTATATTTTTTCTAGCTTTAAATGACATCCATGCAGCTTGTATTCTTGTTGTGACCATCTTCTTAAGTATGAATGATATATTAATTGGTGTCAAGACTTTGGTTGAATTTTCCCCATAAGAGTGGTGTGTGAATGTATAATCTTAATTATGTCCAACATTATAGCAAGAGTGGTTTTGATAACTTTCAAAAAGCCTTGTTATATCACTTGTTGATTTACAACATGTACTAAATTGTAGGGTACTAGAATAGTCACCTTTTTTTGTCTCACTAGAATAGTTTCCCATAAAAAATGTATTAAACTGTCGAATACAACATGCATATTTGTAATTCTTAAACAAATGATTAAACTGCAAGAAATAAATTATTCTTGAACTGTAGGATACATGGCATCTAAAAAACTACAAGTGGCAATAGACTTGATATGGGATGGTAATATGATATAGATGTTGACAAGAATTCAAAAGGAGTGTAGTGCAAGTTTTGTTAGAAAATTATTAGTGGAGGCATTTACCGTTTCAAGCATCATTCGGCTTGCACTCGAAAGGATGTTGAGCCATGCCAGTAAGTACCAGAAGATGTAAAGAAGATAATTTTGAATGTTCTAGTGAAAAATCAAGAAGCATCTGAGAAAAAAAAAAGAGAGGCTTTCCAATATATTAGAAAAGATGAAGATAATGATGAAGGGAATGAAATTACCTCAGTGGATAAAGAAAAGAGAGTAGTGAGTAGGAGTGGAAGTACACAAACTACCATCAATCAATTGCTAAAAAAGGATCTTAAAGAAGAAGCATGTCGATAAATTATAAGATTTTTCTATACTAGTACAATTCCATTTAACTATATGAAAAACCCTGAATTTGTTAAGGCACTTGAATTGGTTGCAAAGATTGGGCCAGGTTGTAAGCCTCCATCCTACCATGATATTAAATAGAAGTATTTGAAGCAAGAAGTAGATCATATGATCAACTTGCTTGAGGAGTACAAGTTAGAATGGAAAAAAAAATAGGTTGCTCAATAATGTTTGATTAATGGACTAATAAAAAAGCGCTTTCTATTTGTAACTTTTTGGTTAATAGTCCTAAAGGGATAATTTTTTTATCATTCATAAATACCTCTAATATATCCAAGACTATTGATAAAATATTTGAGATGTTGGATGTTATTGTGGAGAGGATTGAAGAGGAAAATATGGTGAAAGTAGTCACTGACAATACTGCAAATTATAAGGCAGCAAGGCAATTGTTAATAGGAAAAAAAAAAGGATTGTTTTGGACATTATGTGTTGCCCATTGTATTGACTTGATATTAGAGGATTTTGAGAAGAAACTAGAGCTCCTTCAAGTAATTATTGCTAATGGGAGGAGAATCATCTCATACATATATTCAAGAACTATTCTTATTTATATGTTCAGACACTTTATAAAAGGAAAGGATTTGATTAGGCTTACTACCACTAGATTTGCTACTGTATACTTAACTCTTGGATGTTTGAGTGATTGCAAGATACAGTTGATGACAATATTTACTTCCATCTAATGGAGGTCATGTAGGTTTTCAAAAACAGAAGAAGGGAAGCGAATTCAAAGTTGTGTTTTGGAGAACAAGTTTTGGCAAGATGTTATTATATGTATTAAGGCATCATATCCTCTAATAAAAGTTCTTCGATTAGTTGATTCAAATGAGAAACCAGCTATGAGTTTTATATATGAAGCAATGGATCAAGCAAAAGAGAAGATACAAATGAATTTTAGTTCTGTAAAAAAAAGATATTGATTATATATCTTGCTAATTATTTATTTACTACAATCAGTTGATTATAATGTTTACCAGCTAGGTCATGTAATGTTGATGATAATATTCTTATTTTTATTTTGTAGTTATATGCCTATATGGAATATCATTGATTTAAGATGGGAACTTCAACTTCACAGACCTTTACATGCAGCAACATATTATTTGAATCCTCATTATCATTATAATTCTAATTTTAAAGTTAATGCCAACATTAAAATTGGATTATATCAATGCTTAGAAAGGATGGTGCTCGATGCAAGTAAAAGCTGTAAAATTGACTTGCAACTTGATTCATTCAAGGATACAAGTGGGTTGTTCGGTATTGAGGCTGCTAAGATAACAAGGGATAAAAAGACTCTAAGTAAATGGTGGGATTCTTATAGGGATGAATGTCCAGAGCTATAAAAATTTACAATTCGAGTTTTAAGTTTGACTTGTAGTTCATTTGGATGCGAGCGAAACTGGAGTGCATTTGAGATGGTAAGTTTTTTCCTTTTTCCTTTTAATGTTTTTATATTTTATAATAACCTTATATGTATTAATTTGAATTACTTACATAGGTTCATACAAAACGAAGAAATCATTTACACCAGAAAAAAATGAATAACTTGGTATTTGTAATGTGCAATCTAAAATTAAATGATAACCAAGTCAAAAGGCAAGCTAATGATTTTCGTGAAGTTTTTGATCATCTCTCATCTGATGATGATTGGATAACCAAGGGAGAGAAATATGATGGTTCATCTCCCTTTGATTTGCTTGGTGTCATTGATAGTGCTACACAAAGGAAAAACAATAAAGAAGATGAAAGTGATGATGAAGAAAATCTTAATGATGTTGGAATGGATTGTCATGGAACTGAAGATGATTTAGAGATTCAAAATGATGTCAATCCAAATAATTCAAGGAACTTGGATTTAAATATTGTTGACAATATTGGTGTTGGTCTTGGTACTAGTAGTAGCACTAATGTTTCTAATATCGGTGTTGATACTAGTAGTAGCAGTAGTAATCCTTTAGATGGTAATGATTTTGATGACTGTTTTAGGAATAATAAGGGAGACAAAGGCAATGAAGATATGTTTAGTTTACATGACACACCTGCAGACTGTTTGTTTTAGGTGTGTTAACTTTTAGTTACTGAAATACTATGGACATGTATGAATTTTTATTTGAATTATGTATTTTAAGATATATTTGTATTGTTTATTTTACTTTTATTTGAATTATGTATTTTAAGATGTTTGGATATTTATATTTTTTAAAAAATATTTTACTTGTGATTTTATGATTTTTAGTTAAAATATTTTACTTTTGATTTTTCGATTTTACAATTCTAGTTTAAGAGTCGAGTTTATATTATATGTTCCGTGTCGTGTCAAAAAAACGTTTTTGACAACCTTAGTGTGGAGGGTTGTCTTTTTGTTGATATGACGTTGTTTCGAGCTGTATGTTTTGATTTTTTTGGGGTTATACCTCTTTGTTTCCCAACTATTTCTTCAATTGCGACATGTGAAACAATCTTTTCCACACTTTGGAAAGGACCATTGTACTGAGATGCTAGTTTTTGTGAATTTTGATAAGTTATTGTTTTTTTAAATTTTTTTTTTATCTTTATAGCTGCAGTTTGATGTTCATCAATGTTGAATCCCCTCATGTTCCTCTTGTTAGCTTACCAAGTCATTTTATTGGATTAGGTTGGAAATATGACAGTAGTTATAATTTAAATGTTTTTTTATTTAAAAATATATTAAAATAATATTTTTATTTTTAAAAAATTAATTTTTATATTAGTACATCAAAATAATATAAAAATATAAAAAATTTAATTTTAAGTAAAAAAAATTAAATTTCAGGGGAATGCACTTTGAACTATATTACTAAACACATCATATATTAAGTTGATATTAGATTATCTCTATTACCTTCAGCATGTGTTTTATTTTTGTTAAGGAGTCATCTACTCTTTGATACGTGAGTCTTTAAGAAAATAAGTAACATGTATTAAAAGAAAAAATATATATAAAATATGTAAACTTGGTAACATGTAATAATTGGTGTTATACCATCAAGACTATTAAGTTGGGGTGTCAATGGTCATTCATTTGAAATAATCCCACATACACTTATGACAACCTTATTTTATCCATCAGACTATGGGTAATAAGTAGTTAAACAACATAAAGTCACTTATTGATAGGAAAATAGATGCTTCCAAAATTAACTTAAAAACATAACATCCATGTCATTAACTATGGTAGCAACTCATGTAATTTGTTAATGTTATCCACGAAAGCTTTAACAACTATAATTATAATATATAGATGTGTAATAGCTATAAAGTAGACATACTTGCTAAATCTATCCACCATTACCAGGATAACTTCATTTCCCTCTGATTTAAGAAAACCTTTCATAAAATCCATGCTAATATCAATAAATGGTGTTTACGCAAAAGGGTGGGGGGTTGTAGCAGCCCTAGGGTAAGAACATTTCCAAGCTTGTTTTTCTAACAAATAGAACATTCCTTGATATATTGTCTTATATGCTTTTGTTGTTTTTTCTAAAAAATAAGATGCCTACTCACTTAGTAGTAATTGTAGCTCTTGAGTTACCTTTTAAGGTAAAATCATGACATAAGATAATGATCTTATTTTGTAGAGAACAATCATTTCTCGCCATAATATTTCCTTTTCTACTCAACAAATTGTTAACCTAAGAGTAACGGGGATATGAGGTAGGATTAATGATTATATCTTGGAGCTTGTATAACAACATCATTTTCCCAAGTCTTCCTTGCATTATCTATCATATTAGTGGAAATGGTTAAGATTGTCTATGCATATAATTCATCATTTGGAATCCTCATTAGAGCATCAGCTGTAACATTCTCCTTTCCTTTCCTGTATTCAATCTCATAGTCAAAACCCAATAATTTAGTTAACCAAAAATATTGAGATGGGAAAGTGGCTTTCTAATCCTATAAGTGTTTCAAACTAATGTGATCAATATGAATTTTGAAATGTCTTTCCTATAAGTAATACTTCCACTTGTTGATTGCCTATAGGATAGCTAACGTATCCCTCTCATATATAAACAATGCCCACTGTTTAGACCTAAGAGATTTATTGATGTAAGTTATAGAGTTCTTCTCTTACACCAGTATTATCTTATGCCAATATTAAAGGTATTAGTCTCTATTATGAATAATTTGTTAAGTTCAGGTAAAGCTAACATTAGAGGATTTTGTTATGATTGATTTGAGATGATTAAAAGTTTTTGTTACCACTATAGTCTATACATAATTATCCTTGTTTAATAATCGATTCAAAGGTTTACAAATCAACCCATACTATTTAACAAACTTTCTACAATACAATGTTAGGCCAAGAAACCCCCTTAAACACTTGATGTTTCTGGTTAGGGGCTAGTCTATAATAGCTTGAATTTTTTATAGGTTAGTAGTTACCTTTACCTTAGATATTATATGGCCTAAATATTCCACCTAATTGTTGCTAAACACAAACTTATTTTCTTCACCATATAGTTGATGAGCTTTGAGTGATTCAAACACTAGCTTCAAGTGTTCTAAATAAGCTAACATTGACTAACTATATAAAAGAATATCATCAAAGAATACTAATATGAATTTTCTAAGAGAAGTTATGAACATTTCATTCATCAAACTTTGAAAGGTTGCTAATGCATTAGTTAAGTCAAAAGGCTTAACTAGGAATTCATGATACCATTATGAGTTCTAAATACAATTTTGAACACCTCTATAAGTATCATTCTTATTTGGTGGTAACTAAACCTCAAATCCACCTTTAAAAACACAATATCCCCTACTAGTTCTTGTAGTAGCTTATCAATTAAAGGTATTAGAAATTATCATTAACAATGAGTTTATTGAGTGCTTTATAGTCCATACAAAGCCTCTAAGAACCATCCTTCTTTTTTTTTTCAACCAAAACCATTAGTAAGGAAAAAAAGACTATTATTATGCTAGATTATACTAGATTCCAGCATTTTTTAACCATTTTTTGGAATAATATACGTCAATAACAATATTATTGGAATCTAAGTTTGTAACAAAAACTAAATATAAGCTAAATAACTCTATTTATAATAGGTAAAAACATCTTAAAAAAGGATGGAGATTAAAGGAGTTCTAAATAAAATAGAATAAAAATCTAAATCAACTAGAGAACTAATACAATTTTCGCACAATATCTTTTAGACCTATCGCAAGGCTGTCCCAATATCTAGTCATTATAAAATTTTAACCCTATATAAAACAAAGCCTCTGAAATTATCTAGTAAAATTTTAATATGATCTAATGGTTGAATCAAATATTATGATTGTTAGTATAAAACTATGTAATATAAAAAATAAGCTCAAAAACCGCCTTTTAGTCTCCTTGTAGAAAATGGACTCCCTGTTGACTTTGTTTCCACGTTATATAAGAATTGATGAGTTATCAAACTTATCCAATATGAACTCTTTTACTGCCATAATTTTTTATTGCAAAAATAAGACTTTTAATGTTGTTTAAGTTGCCAAAATCTTTCATTGTTAAAGAAGGATTGTTGTTGCGTAAGAAATCCTTCCATAATAAGGATTACTTAGCATATTTTATTTAAATATGTCATCCTCTCTCAGCTTGATGAATTACTAAGCCTACTATAAATGGATGTAAAGATTGAAAAGTTTAGTTTCTAGTCTAATTAGAATATCAATAAATTTCCACCTATAACTTTAGATATGATCTAAACAATACACAATAGTCTAGTTTAACATTTTATATATGATCTAAACAATACACAATAGTCTAGTTTAACATATTTGCAATTTATTAGTCCAAATATCCAAAATCAGCTCAATCAATTCCTCTTAGATCCTCTTAGTTTTAGACATTATAATAGGCTTAATTTATACTTTTAATAGATCCTTTAATGATTGCTTGTTGATTCGCATCATTTCTCCCCTCCTCAAAAGGATTTGTCCTTGAATCAACAATAAAAACATCATCCATGGGCAATACATCCTTATAATCATGCAACAAAAAAAATAAAAATACTAGTTTGCATAGGCTTGTTAATATAAAAGACATTCTTCATAACACTATCTTTTCTTTTCTTCATAAGTTTCCCCTATTTTCTTTCTCTCTTTTCGACCAGCTCATAAAGTTCTTTCATATTGGCCACTCTTTTCTTGCAAGTTAACCTCATTAATATATTTTAAAAATTTACATTCTTAACTAGAGTTTTTTTGCTCTTATATATACAAATAGGCACACGAACTCCTTGTTCATATATTAAACTTTCATACTAAGGTTGAGGAAGCTCTCTCCTATAATCATATAAAGGCAATAAAGGTATTAAAGGCCAATGCTTCTCATTCTTATTACTTATGTGGCATCTCAAATAAAAAAAAAATATTCTCTCTTTGCTACTCCAAATCATGCTATTTTATTTATAAACTCAATGCACGCCTAATTACAAGTGACTAACCTTAAATCAAATATTATACCTCTTCATTACTAGCATCATTAATATCAGAATCAATGATGTCATTTTCCTCAGGATATGAATCCAATATGCTTTTATTCATTAAAACATCTATTTCATTAACATCTTATTTAAGCCTTTGATTAGTATTTAAAAGTGCATTTTTATCAAGGTTTTATATCATCATTTTGCACTTGAAATGTCAATAACTTCTTAACTAAAGCATGTTTTATAATAACATATATAATAATATAAGATACCTTTAATTTGTAGTAAATTTTCATTTTAAATGCAGGCCTATCACATAAATGAAAGGATTGATTGATGAGTTTAAGAACTGAAATTGAAAGGAGAAATAGATGGCCAAACTTAGAAAAGAGATGCTGGTGCAGTCCAAACCGGAACATTGTTTGGTAATTGGGTCATATCTGAAGTTGTAGATCTCGGATTTAGGTCTATGTAAATAATCATATGCACTTTTAAGTACTAATCATAGGCCTATATATTAGCTTTCCATCCATATAAAGTGGACCTAAATCGGAGATCTACAGCTCCAGTTATAACGCAATTACTGAACAGTATTCCGGTTTGGATTGCACCACCATCTCTTTTCTAAGTTTGGCCATCTCTTTATCTTTTCAATTTCAGTTCTTAAATTCATCAATCAATCATTTCATTTATGTGATAGGCCTGTATTTAAAATGAACATTTACCATAAATTAAAGGTATCTTATATTATTAGATATGTTATTATAAAACATGCTTTAGTTAAGGAGTTATTGATACTTCAAGTGCAAAATGATGATAAAAATCTTGATAAAAATGCACTTTTAAGTACTAATCATTGTTATCATTGTTTAATCCTTATATTAATCTTCCATCTCAAAGTTTTCATCAACTTCTTCTTCTTCTTCTTTACTACCACCATTACTGCTGCTGCTAATATTCTTATTCTTATTATTGTTGTTGTTGTTCTTATTGTATTATTGTTATCTATAATTTATACAATCAACCTACTTATCGACCCTAGTCTTGCCGGGTTATTTATTACTTCAACACTCCTACACTTAGGAGAAAACATCAATTTTTTGGTCATGTGAGTGAACATGGTCAAGAGCCTCAACATAATCCAGCATTTGTGTAGTCAACAACACTTATACCAGGCCCTATAGTCATGGATCCATTTGCTAACGAGTCCCACAAGGCCAAGTCATCTGATAGCATTGATCAAGATAAGATGGAGGTGCTAAAAGCCAGAATCAAAGTAATTGAGGGGGTAGATTTATATGATCCAGTACGAGCAGTAGAGATTTGTCTGGTCCCAAATGTGGTTTTCCTGAAAAAGTTTCGTGTTCTTGAGTTCATTAAATATAGTGGAACACAATGCCCCATGACTCATCTCAAATCCTATTGCAATAAAATGGCAGAAGTAGTACATGATGAAAAACTACTTATGCACTTTTTTCAAGATAGCTTAAGTGGAGCAACATTGAGCTGTTACATGAGATTGGATAACACAAAGATCCGAAGATGGAAAAACTTGGTGGATGCTTTTATCAAGCAGTATAGTACAACATGGACATTGTTACCGACAGAACCAACTTGTCCAATTTATAGAAAAGGGACAAAGAAAGCATAAGGAAATATGCTCAAAGATGGCAAGAATCACTTGCTTAAGTCCATCCTCCATTTTTGGACAAGGAGATGGTCATTTTATTTGCTAACACACTCAAAGAACCATATTATGAGCATGTGATGGATAGTTCAACCCAATAATCCACTAACATTATGGTAGTGTATGAACATATAGAGCAAGGTGTCAATAGTGGTATAATTTCTGCACCCACCGAGAAAAGAGGCTTCGAAAGGAAAGAGGTCAACCATATTAGAGACAACTATAGGGGTAGGAAAAACTCATCCCAACACTACCATACTCAATCCCAAGTTGCCGACATAAAAAAACTTGAGCCCTAAAACTTTTAAGTTAAAAGCCAAATTAGAAATTACCAAAAGGTCCAAGAACTACCTTCATTACCACTACCCTTGAATGAGATGTACTAGAAGCTATTAAGCATCGGCCAGTAGCTCCCGAACCTCTAACACTTGTGCAACCACCTTACCCTAGCTAGTACAAACCAGATCTCACTTGCGAATATCATATTGGTGTTGCTAGACATAACATCCATAGTTGCAATGCCTTCAAGAGAAAGCTTTTGCAATTAATCAAGGCAGGATGGATAGCATTGGAAGGAGCTCCTAATATGAACATGAACCCTTTACCTAATCATGCTTGAAGCGGTGGATCAGTAAAGGCACTAGAGGCAGAATGCTTAGAAAGTACCGATGGTCAAGGTAGGGTGCGAAAAAGGCAGTATAAATTTTGAAGGACTTGAGTTTTGACCACAGTTTTTATCCCTACTGTCAATAAGACCTTTATAAAAGTTGTTCTGGAAAGGTTAGCCTGAGAGGAGATTTATAAAAATAGAAGGATGAAGCTTACCCTATTATTATATTTTGTTTGATCATTTTTGCTTTAACCTATTTCAGTCTTATTGGTAATTTGGCTCATAATGCCACAAGACTTTCTCTGTCAAATGAGCTTTTCTTGTTAATAAGATCACGTGCTTTTATTTTTCTTATTGTTTCATGTAAATAACACACTGAGTATAATTTGTACTCATGAAACCACGGATGCTTTCCCTTTTCTTCCAAAATTATACATGATTTCACATGTTCACAAAGATTTTTTGGGAATTCAAAGTTTAGTACAAAAACAGAAATCATATTGATGTTTGTCCAAAACAAATGAGTACTGGAAATTGAAATGATTCTTTAAAATGGTAACCATACACTTAGAAAACCTGAAAAAAAAAAAAACCAAAAAAAAGCCATGAAGTGACTTTAAAAGTCGAGTTTTATTTGAATAAATAATGAGAAATCACTTTGCACACTCACATGAATGTAAGGGTTACCGATCCTTAATGCATGCGTTTGGAATAAAGGAAGGCTATCTTTAATAATCTTTTCATGAGGCTAAAATATATCATTTGCAGTCCTCTTTTGAGCCTAATACTTTTCTTGAGATAAATAACCTTGACTAGGATCACACCCTACACTAGGGGGCAAGTTCGAAAGATATAAAAAAAACCTCAACGATTGAAAGTGCCCAAACAATATTGGAGGCCATAAAAGAAAATTCTCAATTATCAAAGCTGCCCATGCAAAGCTGGGGCATGATAAAGAAAATCTAAAAGATCTAAAAGATTTGAGCTTCTCATAAAAACAACTAAGGTGATTATGCTCAACCAAACAAAATGAAGAAAATAAAGAGAAAAAGCCCAAACCCGATATTGGGGGGGCATGAGAAACCATTTTGGAAAGAAATTTAAGAGAAAAAGGTCAGGAAACAAGCACAAGTGATCCTTAGTCTTAAAATCCCTTAAACACCTTTTGAACCTGCAAAATATTCTTTTCTTCATAACAAAGAGCCTAAGCCTTCATTACGTGCCTAATTAAGCCCTTTATGATCAAAGATAGGCACTCTGGATCAGTAGGCAGTGCTTTCTCATGAAAACCAAATCATTATTCATGCAAATAAAATAAATGCTTTAAAAATTGGTTCTCTGCAACCTTTAAATTGAATTTTGAACCATTTTTTTTACCAACTAAATGTCACTTCACATTTTTCACCAAAAGCAAAACAACGAGTTTTCATCACTTCTGAAAATCTCTTCATAGAAATTGTTTGAATTGCTTCAGAATGAGTTTTCTTTGAATCGATGCCAAAATGATTTCTGTGTCTAGAATAGTTTTGAAATTCTAAAAATTCTTCATGAAAACAACTCCTTGTCAAAAACCAAATCTTCCTTCATATAGCCTCATCCCTAAACCCGAATTGAACACTGGGGGCATGATCAAACTGGGAGGCAATAAAAAATGCATGGTAGGGCTAGCTCCATGATTCCCTTCTTAAGAAAAAGTTTAGGAAAAATTTGTAACCATTGAGATAAAGGGGCGGAGGACAAAGAAGTATGATGATATCATGTCCTTCCTAAAGGTTAAGATCACAAAAGATGACACAAGTAAGTAAGAGCGAAAAAGCCATCGAAGTTTACTACTAACACTTTAACTTTTAAGGAAAAAAAGATACCATGAAGAAATGGGGACCTATATTTCTCAGGTAAGTATACATTCATATTGATCATAATACATTTCTTTCAATATTTTCAGATCGGTGTTCCATCATCACCTTTTAGGTAGTGTATTTTCTAACCCTACCTCATTTCGAGTGTGCGTTTGTGTCTTACTTCCTTTTGTGCGGGCCTTTAAGCTATCATTTCTTAGGTAGTGCGTTTTCTAACCCTACCTCTTTCCGAATGCGTCTTTGAGCCACCATCAATATTTTTCTAGGTAAGTCACCCATTATAATGCGACCACTTCTCCATGTTTTTTATCTGGGTAGGTCACCCATTACAATGAGGTTAATTTTCCACTTGGATAAGTCACCCATTACAATAAAACCACTCTTTTCTTTTTCCTTGAGTAGGTCATCCATTACAACGCGACCACTTCTTCATATTTTTTATCTGAATAGGTCACTTATTACAATGAGGTCAATCTTCCATTTGGGTAGGTCACCCATTATAATGAGACCACTCTTTCCTTTTTTCTTAGGTAGGTCATCCATTACAATGAGACTAATAATTTTTTTTATAGGTCGTCTATTACAACGCGACCAATTCTCCATGTTTTTTTATCTAGTTAGGTCACCCATTATAATGAGGTCATTCTTCCACTTGGGTAGATCACCTATTATAATAAGACCATTTTTTTTTTGGTAGGTTACCCATTACAATAAGACCAATATTTTTTTCTGGGTAGGTTAGCCATTACAACATGACCAATTCTCCATTTTTTTTTATTTAGGCAGGTCACCCATTATAATGAGGTCATTCTTCCACTTGGGTAGGTCACCCATTATAATGTGACCACTCTTTTCTTTTTTCTTGGATAGGTCACCCATTACAATAAGACTAATATTTTTTTAGGCAGGTCACCCATTATAACTCGACTATTCTCCATGTTTTTTATTTGGGTAAGTCACCATTACAATATGACCACTCTTCATTTTTTCCATTTCTGGGTAGTTCACCCATTATAATGAGACCATTCCTTCACCTGGGTAGGTCACCCATTATAATGAAATCACTCTTTCTTTTTCTACTTGGGCAGGTCACTCATAAGAATAAACTAGGGTAAGTGTGAGTGTGTGGGCTCGTCACCCCTAAAAATAAACCACTTTAAGTACTTGGGCAGGTCGCCTATGAAAATATACCAATGTGATTGTATGCGGGCAGGTTGCCCGTGAAATAGATCAGTGTGAGTGTATGGGCTGATCACCTCTGAAAATAGACTACTATGAGTGTGTGTGGGCAGGTTGCCCAAAATAATCAAATCATTTTATTTCCTTTTGTTTTCTTTACAAGCTTACTATGCAAATCTTTGCTCTATAAGCATTGTAAAGAGGGGGGGCAATTGTCATAATCCATTTTTAGGTCACTCCTAAATTCATTTTTCTTTTCTTCAAAAAAAAGAAAAAAAATTGCATGGTGCCGTTTTGAATAGCACGGTGCAACTTCTTCTTCCCTGCAAATGCAAAGATAGGGGAGAAGAGGATTTTTGAAATGTTTTTTCCTGCTCTCTCTTTACACCCCACTTGCCCAAGAAACTCAGTACTACCCATACCCATACATGCCTTGACACCAGGATGAAAAAAAACAGGACACCCATACCTCAACCACCATCCCCTACAAGCATCTCTCATTGCCCACCTTACCCTATGCCAAGGCAAGGGTAAGGTGACCCTCTCCTCTTCTTGCTTATAAATATTAGAGGAGGAACCACAGTAAAAGAGGGGGCAAAATTTTGGAGAAGGAGGGAAGAATAGAAAACAGAGGGGGAATAACAGAAAACAAAGGGGCGAGTTGGTTCTTGAGAGGAGAGAAACTTTGGCAGAATAGAAGAAAAAGAAAGAGAAGGGGGAAAGAAGAGCAGTGACAAAGAGGGAGGAAATGGAATTGAATATAGAAGGAAAACAAAAAAAAAACAACAAAAGAGAAGACACAGGGGCTAATGTCTTTGTATAGAAGGAGGAGCAACACAACAACGCCACCACCAGAGCCACCTCCAGCTACCACCGTCCTCCTAGTCGTCAATAACAGCACCTGCATCATGAGAAATGAAAGAAGAAGCAAAAAAAAAAAGATAGACAGAGGGAGGAACATAAAACAGAGAAGAAAAACCGTCGCAGAACCACCATCATAGCAGCTACCAACTGGTTTTCCAGCTATCATCCGCAACCCCAGTCGCTCCCACCACCACCAGCAGATAAAAGAAAAACAGAAAAACAGAGGGAAGCTGAGTTAGATGAAAAGAAGAAGAGAAAGGAAACACAACAGCGTGAAAAGGAATCATGCAGGAGAAGAGGAAGAACCACCACCCTTAGCTGTGACCCGCCACCACCTGAGATAGCAACCACGCTCCTTCACTACAGGTAATCTCCTCCCCTTTTCTAGCTCCTCAACTGTGTTCACCATTTGTATGCACAACGTGAGTAATTCACGTTCTGTAGCAAAGTGGAAAATAATTAGCTCATTACTATGCTACGCACAATAACCAGCTAATTATATATAATGGGTTACTGTGCTCAGCACAGTAACCAACTGTTGGTTTTTTGTGCTGGAACATCAGCCCAGCCCACACAGCTGGGTTGAGTCCAGCCACAAGTAGGTTATCCTTTGGACCAGTCCTGACCCGATTTCATTTTTTGGGTTGATTTTGGCCTAGCCTTTTTTTAGGTCAGGTTGGCTAGTTGAAAAAAAATATATATTCAAAAATTATTTTTGAAAATGTATTATTTTTTTGTGTATTTTTCTACGACAATTTGATTAATATCGGTTTGTATTTTTTTATTGTAAACATACAAATTTGGTATTAAAATACCCAGTTTTTTAAAAAATATTTTTGTTTTCATGCATACAGCGCCCAAGTCTCTCAAAGCTAAAAAAAATTATATTGGATTTTCATATAATAAAGAAAACTTCAAAAAAAATAATTTAGCATGTATTTTGACTTTAATAACCAGAGGAAGCCGAGTTAGATGAAAAGGAGAAGAGAAAGGAAATGCAACAGCGTGAAAAGGAATCACGCAGGAGAAGAGGAAGAACCACCACCCTCAGCTGTGACCCGCCACCACCTGAGATAGCAACCACGCTCCTTCACTACAGGTAATCTCCTCCCCTTTTCTAGCTCCTCAACTGTGTTCACCATTTGTATGCACAACGTGAGTAATTCACGTTCTATAGCAAAGTGGAAAATAATTAGCTCATTACTATGCTACGCACAATAACCAGCTAATTATATATAATGGGTTACTGTGCTCAGCACAGTAACCAACTGTTGGTTTTTTGTGCTGGAACATCAGCCCAGCCCACACAGCTGGGTTGAGTCCAGCCACAAGTAGGTTATCCTTTGGATCGGTCCTGGCCCGATTTCATTTTTTGGGTTGATTTTGGCCTAGCCTTTTTTTAGGTCAGGTTGGCTAGTTGAAAAAAAATATATATTCAAAAATTATTTTTGAAAATGTATTATTTTTTTGTGTATTTTTCTACGACAATTTGATTAATATCGGTTTGTATTTTTTTATTGTAAACATACAAATTTGGTATTACAATACCTAGTTTTTAAAAAAATATTTTTGTTTTTATGCATACGGCGCCCAAGTCTCTCAGAGCTAAAAAAAATTATATTGGATTTTCATATAATAAAGAAAACTTCAAAAAAAAAAATTAGCTTGCATTTTGACTTTAATAACCAGTTTATTAAAGTCATGAGAACTTGGCTAATATTTTAAAAAAATCTAAAAAATTATTTTGTTTTCTTTTTATATCAGGGATTACAAATTTACATGTAAAATGTATTCCAGATATTAAAATAATAGTTCTTTTATAGAAATTAAAACGGTTAGGCTTTACCTGATAAGATAAGGACCTTCTTACTAAGGAGAAATTTTCTTAAACCGTAGACAAGCCAACAATTAAAAATACAATGAAACCTTAGCATTTATCAGACAATTAAACAATGCAGCTTACCTTAGGTAGGGCATATTTAGGGTGCCAATACCTTTTCTTTATTAACCAGTCTCCGAACCCGATCTCTGAGACCACTTATGGTTTTTTATCAACCAGTCTTCGAACCCGATCTCTGAGACCACTTATGGTTCCTAGTGACCAAAATACTAGGTGGCGACTCCCATTCTATTTTTCTACTAATAAAGGATAAGAATTCTTTGTCTCCTTATATTTTCCAGATATACTAATAAAGGATAATAATTCTTTGTCTCCTTATATTTTCCAGATACACACACATAAGTGAAGGTGGATGATCGCTGCGATGCCGCACACGTGCGACAATCCTCTCAGGATGCCATAAGATAAAGTTAATCATTTATTCATCCCGATCATCCATTTAGGATGCCAATAATTGAAGCTAATCATTTATCCATCCTAAGATGCCATTAGCCGAAACTAATCATTTATCCATCCTAGTCATCCATATAGGATGCCATTAGTTGAAGCTAATTATTTATCAATCCCAGCTAATCATTTATCAATCACAGTCATCCATTTAAGATGCTATTAGCTGACGTTAATACTAATCAAACATCCTAAAGGCAGTTTATGAAATCACTATAACATAATATATCCTTTGAAATGCTTATTCAAATGATTCATAACAATTTAACATTCACTATAACATAATAAAAGACCCTTTGTAATACTCGTACGAATGTTCTATAATAGTTTAACATTCAATAAATATGATAATAAATTATTTGTAATACACAAACAAACATTCCATAACAGTTTAGGATTTAATATAATACAACAGTAGACTCTTTATATTACTAATCTAACCATTCATAATAGTTAATATTTAATATGATTCAACAATAGATCTCTTGTAATACTTATACAAAAATTCAAAAAATTTAGCACTATGTATAACACAATAATAGATAATTTGTAATACCCATATAAACATTCATGATAAATAACCTTCAACATAATTCAACAATAGATCCCTTATAATACTCATACAACAATTCATAACAATTGACATTTAGTATAATGCAATGATAGACCCTTTAAAACATTCATAAAACCATTCGTGACAATTAACCTTCAGTATAATACAACGATAAATCCTTTGTGATACTCATACAATCATTCATGACAATTAATATTTAGTATAATACAATAGATCCTTTGTAATACTCATACAACCATTCATGATAGTTTAGCATTTAGTTTAATACAACAATAGACCCTTCGTATTACTCATTCAACCATTCATGACAATTAATGTTCAAAACAAAACAACAATAGATCCTTCATAACACTCATAAAAATTCATAACAATTTATCACTATGTATAACACAATAATAGATCCTTCACAATACTCATATAAATATTTATGACAAATAACCTTCAACATAATACTACCATAGATTCTTTGTAATACTCATACAATCATTCATGAAATTTAACATTCGGTATAATACAATTATAGATTCTTTGTAATACTCATACAACCATTCATGATGATTAACATTCAATATAATATAATGGTAGATTCTTTGTAAGACTTATACAACCATTCATGACAGTTTAACATTCCATATAGCATAATAATAGATCGTTCATAATAAATTCACTTTAGAAGCTAACATTATACTAGAAAAGGGTGGAAATCACCTACCAATTCCTTCAGTAGGGTGTCATTTCCCGGTCGATAATCTGATCCAAGTCGTATCACCTAACACATCAGTGATAACAATCAACACATTTGTATTTGATAATCATACAACTCATCACCATGCATTTCTAAAAAATACACATGTTCACATTCAAGTGTTCCACATATTACACAATCATACAATGAGATCATTATAATCATTTACTTTAGTTTTCACATGAGAGTCTGCCACAGAAAATCGATAGTGAAACTACTTCACTAGGGATGTAGAATTCGGTGGCAAAACTAATTTGATGATGAAATGTAATTTGTCAACAAAATTGACTAATCAGTGACACATTATTTGTTAATGAAAATTGGTGACATAGACTCATCAACAAGACTAATTTTTTGAAACATATACTCATCAACGAATTGATTCACTGTAATGCAAACTCGTCAACGAACTAATTCACTGGAACACAAATTTATCAGCAAAACTGATGACGCAGACTCGTTAACAAAATTGATTTGCCAAAACATAGATTCATCAGCAAACTAATTCACTACAACATAACTCATCAGCGAATTGATTTGCTGAAGCATGACTCGTTAATGAACTGATTTGCTATATCACTCACTCTTTAGTGAACTGATTCGCTAAAGCACAAACTTATTAGCAAATTTGTTCGTTGTAACATAAACTCATCAATAAACTTATTCACTGAAACACAAAATCATCAATGAACTAATTTGCTAGTATACCATTATTTGGTAACGAAAACTATTCTGCTACTAGTACTACTATCGGTAGCACAACTGATTCGTTACATATAACACAATTTGGTAGCGAAAACTCATTAGTTGCAGACAATACAATTCAGCAATGAACACTGATTCGCTGCTAACAATATAATTCGACAATGAAAACTTATTCACTACAGATAACACAATTCGACAGCGAACACTAATTTGCTACTGACAATATAATTTTGACAGCGAATGCTGATTCACTGCAGACAATATAATTTCAGCAATAAACACTAGTTCACTACAAATAACACAATTTTAGCAGTAAAGGTTGATTCACTATAGACAACACACTTTTAGGAGCGAACACTAGGTCGTTGCAGACAACACAATTTTGAGCAAGAACACATACATTTCCTCAAACAACATGTTATGCTTAACCCTCCAGTATGGCCGATCATCTTTCCAAGTTCATGCATTTAAAATTTGGTCATTTTCTTTGTTAAGTATTCTAAAATTTAGCCTCCATTCAATCTTATTTTCATCCCTTTTTCTTGTCCATTTACTAAGGGTTTCTTTCTCCTTTTTGGTCCCAAGTCACAGAAATAAGAGGAGAAAGGTTCTAGTTCATACCTTACAATTTTAAGTGGTTTTAGGAAAGGATTCAATGGTCTTTCTTCCCCTCTGCTCCCAGTTTTCTTCTTTTTTTGTTGTTCAGTTTTCCTCTCCTTTCTTTTTTTGTTCAGCCGTCTATCATAGTCTCTCTCCCTCTATAGCTTTCAATTATTAATCCTATCTTCTAACTCTCATTTTACTCACAAATATAGTGGAGTGAACATGCATCTAGGTTGCATGTTTTTCTCTAGAAAAAAAAGGCTTGTTGTAGCTGTTGGGGTCAGTTTTAGGAAGAGAAGGGTCACCTTGTCTCTTCTATTCAACTTTTTACACACTCTTCACTCAAAAAGGCATGCATATAAATGGTCTAGTTGATTTTTCTTAAGGGAAGAAAGTTCAATTGCAGTAATGGCTATAGCTGTTTCTAGGGGAGAGGAAAAGTCACCCTTTCTCTCTCCATGTATTTATAGCCCCTATAAATGTGCTAGGGTGTTTGGGCACTGGACTAAAGCTATCTTTACCCCCCCTTTTGGGTTATCTTATGTTGGTTTCTATTATAATTCTCTCCTAACTGACAATATAATTTTGACAGCGAATGCTGATTCACTGCAGACAATATAATTTCAGCAATAAACACTAGTTCACTACAAATAACACAATTTTAGCAGTAAAGGTTGATTCACTATAGACAACACACTTTTAGGAGCGAACACTAGTTCGTTGCAGACAACACAATTTTGAGCAAGAACACATACATTTCCTCAAACAACATGTTATGCTTAACCCTCCAGTATGGCCGATCATCTTTCCAAGTTCATGCATTTAAAATTTGGTCATTTTCTTTGTTAAGTATTCTAAAATTTAGCCTCCATTCAATCTTATTTTCATCCCTTTTTCTTGTCCATTTACTAAGGGTTTCTTTCTCCTTTTTGGTCCCAAGTCACAGAAATAAGAGGAGAAAGGTTCTAGTTCATACCTTACAATTTTAAGTGGTTTTAGGAAAGGATTCAATGGTCTTTCTTCCCCTCTGCTCCCAGTTTTCTTCTTTTTTTGTTGTTCAGTTTTCCTCTCCTTTCTTTTTTTGTTCAGCCGTCTATCATAGTCTCTCTCCCTCTATAGCTTTCAATTATTAATCCTATCTTCTAACTCTCATTTTACTCACAAATATAGTGGAGTGAACATGCATCTAGGTTGCATGTTTTTCTCTAGAAAAAAAAGGCTTGTTGTAGCTGTTGGGGTCAGTTTTAGGAAGAGAAGGGTCACCTTGTCTCTTCTATTCAACTTTTTACACACTCTTCACTCAAAAAGGCATGCATATAAATGGTCTAGTTGATTTTTCTTAAGGGAAGAAAGTTCAATTGCAGTAATGGCTATAGCTGTTTCTAGGGGAGAGGAAAAGTCACCCTTTCTCTCTCCATGTATTTATAGCCCCTATAAATGTGCTAGGGTGTTTGGGCACTGGACTAAAGCTATCTTTACCCCCCCTTTTGGGTTATCTTATGTTGGTTTCTATTATAATTCTCTCCTAGGATAGGCTGATCCAACACTAATTTTTGTTAGGTTTTATAGTGTTACTGCCAATTTAGAAATCGACAGCAAAAACTATGTTGCTGCCGATTTAGAAATTGGCAGCAAAGAATTGTGTCACTAGCGATTCAGAAATTGGTAACCAAAATTGTGTCGTTTTTGATTCAGATATCGACAGCCAAAAATTATGTCACTATTGATTCAAAAATCAGTAGCGAAGAACTGTATCGCTGCTGATTCAGATATCGGTAGCCAAAAACTATATTGTTGATTTAGAAATTGGTAATTGAACTATGTTATTGTTGATTAAAAAATATGCAATAAAGAACTGTGTTACTACCAATTTAGAAATCGACAGTAATGATGAAGTTATTTTTAGCTTTAATTTACTCCTTTTTTTGTGTTTACAAAACAAGGCCTCTAGAATCTTTTGGAAAGGTTTTATCCTAATCCAATGATTGAATTAAAAATTACACTTGTTATAGTAAAACCAATATATATGAATAAAAAGCTTGAAATATCTAGTTTCCAGCCTAATTAAAATTGTATCAAAGTTCCATCTATAGCTACGAAGATGACCTAAACAATACACAAAGGTCTCATCTTGCAGATTTGCAACTTGTTAACCTAAATATCCAAAATTAGCCCAATCAATTTCTATTAGATCCTCTTAGTTTAAGTACTCGCAAATATGCTCAATTGGTATCTCTAATAAATCATTTGATGATACTCACTAATTCACATTAGTATCATGCCTCAATCATGTATTTTTAACATTAAACTAGGTACTGAGATAAGAATTTTATAATTGGTGAATTTGCTTTAATTTCAATATGTGCAGCATGTTAAGATCACAAATATCACTTGTATGGCTTGTGTTTAAATATAAATATCATGTTTTCCCTTTTATTTCTATTTTATGTATTATTTATTTAAATATAAAATAAAGGAGTTTGAACTAATATAAACTTGTATTCTAACAATTAGGTCAATGTATCTTCTTATTTTTAGTGACTAATGTAAGCCTAATGTGATGTTTTATAACCTTAAACTAGGTTCAATAATGAGTAAATGAATTTTTATCAAGTTAACATCATGTTTGAATTAAGCTTGGATTTTAATAGGTAGCTGGATATATGTTCTAGTTTTTGGGATCAATATAGGTCTAGCATAATGCTTTCGCAAAAAAATCAATGTTAATAATAAATCCATAAGTCTTCTTAGAATAAAGACTAACATTGGTTGAACATACTATTTCGTTTAATGTATGTTTTCTAATAATAATAAAATAATAATGATAGTGAAAAGGGTAAGAGATATTAAATAAATCATAAATAAATAAATAAATAAATCATCAAGTTGCGAGACTCTTGACACAATGCATAACATTGATGAACAACCCTTAATAATAATAATTAAAAAAAACTTACAATAATCTCAAAAAATAATTCGAATAAATAAAAGTAATCTTTCATTAGAAAAGATATGGTAAGAGTAATTTTTATTTTCTCTTAGACATAACCAACCTATTATTTAAATTTCTAGAGCCAATACATATTTTAGGATTCTTAGTCTCTTTTAAAAACTGGGTAGCAACTCTATTTTTCAATTTTTCTTTAATTTCTAGAGGTTTCAATTTTCATATCGGGTGTGATAATAATAATAATAATAATAGTTATAACTTTTATTTTTAAAAAGGCCATCACAAATATATCATTTTTCTATAAATATCCCACTTATAATAAATATAAATATATCACTCTTAAAAACCATCTTAAAACCATTATTGTTAAACAATGAGTCAAACACTAAACTCTATTTAATGTCAGCAGTATGATGCACATTGTTAAGGATGAAAAACGTTTAGAAAGTCATTTTTGGTATGACCTTGCCACTACCTAATATCTAAAATGTTAATGAATTTTTTTATATAAATATTTATCATTCTTTTGTTTATAAATGGAAAGTTAAGATCACAAATATCACTTGTATGGCTTGTGTTTAAATATAAATATCATGTTTTCCCTTTTATTTCTATTTTATGTATTATTTATTTAAATATAAAATAAAGGAGTTTGAACTAATATAAACTTGTATTCTAACAATTAGGTCAATGTATCTTCTTATTTTTAGTGACTAATGTAAGCCTAATGTGATGTTTTATAACCTTAAACTAGGTTCAATAATGAGTAAATGAATTTTTATCAAGTTAACATCATGTTTGAATTAAGCTTGGATTTTAATAGGTAGCTGGATATATGTTCTAGTTTTTGGGATCAATATAGGTCTAGCATAATGCTTTCGCAAAAAAATCAATGTTAATAATAAATCCATAAGTCTTCTTAGAATAAAGACTAACATTGGTTGAACATACTATTTCGTTTAATGTATGTTTTCTAATAATAATAAAATAATAATGATAGTGAAAAGGGTAAGAGATATTAAATAAATCATAAAAAAATAAATAAATAAATCATCAAGTTGTGAGACTTTTGATACAATGCATAACATTGATGAACAACCCTTAATAATAATAATTAAAAAAACTTACAATAATCTCAAAAAATAATTCAAATAAATAAAAGTAATCTTTCATTAGAAAAGATATGGTAAGAGTAATTTTTATTTTCTCTTAGACATAACCAACCTATTATTTAAATTTCTAGAGCCAATACATATTTTAGGATTCTTAGTCTCTTTTAAAAACTGGGTAGCAACTCTATGTTTCAATTTTTCTTTAATTTCTAGAGGTTCCAATTTTCATATTGGGTGTGATAATAATAATAATAATAATAATAGTTATAACTTTTATTTTTAAAAAGGCCATCACAAATATATCATTTTTCTATAAATATCCCATTTATAATGAATATAAATATATCACTTTTAAAAACCATCTTAAAACCATTATTGTTAAACAATGAGTCAAACACTAAACTCTATTTAATGTCAGCAGTATGATGCATATTGTTAAGGGTGAAAAACGTTTAGAAAGTCATTTTTGGTATGACCTTGCCACTACCTAATATCTAAAATGTTAATGAATTTTTTTTATATAAATATTTATCATTTTTTTGTTTATAAATGAAAAACATTCTCTTCTTAGTGTGTGTGTCTTGTTACACTAGTATCAATCCACTACTAATCGAGATTATTGATTAGAATGACTTTAGAAATAATAATATACAAATTCATTTTCAACACATCATTTATAAGGTTATCAACCTTAGTGACATTGTTTTAAGAAGTCCTTTCTTTTTTTAAGAGTTTCATTATTAAGCTTTATTTCTGCAATCCTCAGATTAATTTCTATTATCATTATAAATCACAAAAACAAGCGTGAAAAGAACACAAGCAAATGAAGTATCCTTTTTTTAAGAGTTTTATTATTAAGCTTTATTTATGCAATTCTCAGTTTAATTTCTATTATCATTATAAATAAATAAAAATTTCATTTACTTTCTTAGCATTTTCATTCCCTTCACAACAAGTATATATATATATATATATATATATATATATATATATATATATTATGGGTCTTTACCACTTGTTCAATAATTCTTGCTTGGGGACATACTAAAATCTTTTTTTAAACAACTTATTATCCTTAAAATAAGGTCTTCAATTCTCATTTCTTATGTTTATTCTTAATGTAGTTCTTAAAACCTTTTAGTTATTAAAGTCTTTTCAAGATGGTGTAATCTTTCAATAATTACAACCATTTAAAATGATTCCTTTATAATCACTTCTTCAACATGAATAACATGCAATATGAATGAAAACTCTTAAATATGGCTTATCACAATCCTTGAATTAACTATCTTGAAATCTATAAATTTATCACTACGAATTTTTTTATACCAGCATTATCAACATTATACTTTCGGTCCAAAATCTCTTATAATGCCTTTGCAATTGTGATTGAACTATACATGTCATATATTATATTGTCCAATCCATTCAATATATAGTTTAACATAAGAAATCACTATGATTTCATGCATCCATAATTATCATAATAATAGGATTTAAATTCATTATCTAATAGTTTTGACATTTCTTTAGACAATAACTTAATCAAGTTTAAAGTCGTTAGTAAAAAAATAATATATTTTATTTTCACCTCTTAAAGTTCAATCCATTGATATTTTGAAATTTCTTACCTAGCACCATAAAAGGTGACGGTGAAAACTTCGATATCAAATGAAGTAGTATTTTTTAAAACAATATTAATTATAGCAGCTAACTCTTGAGTTAAAGTTGTGAAATAATTTCTAAAATAATAGCCAAATATGTATAATTAAAATTTGACTTTAAACATGTAATTCATAGAGAATTTTAATAAATAAATTATAATTTTAACTAAGCAATTAACTAGATATTTTTCTAATAATTCAACATGCAAAATTATAACAAGTATCAAATTTATGATTTATTTTTTTAATAAACAATATTATAATAAAATCAAATAATATAAAAAAATTAGATAATATATTTAGATTTGAAAAACAGGCGTGAAAAGAACACAAGCAAATGAAGTATCTTAATCTTAAGATTTATGGTGATTTTATAGATTGCTATTGTTTAGTTTTAAATTGCATGCAATTTTATAGATCAAAGTATAAATATTTAAACTTGTAATAAAGCTAAAAAATCATAATATACATAAACATATAGTATAATATTCAAAGTTGTAATTGAATCAACAAGGTCTTAGCATGCATTCTAACATGTACAAAGATAATTATTATACTTACACTATATATATATATATGTGTGTGTATGTGTTTTGTAATAGTGTATATATATACAAACATTGTTACTTTACTTGTTGAAGATATTAAAATGAAAAGAAAAAAGGAAGATGTTGTTGCCCAAAATTAAAGTCTATGCGCTTAAGGCTGTATTGCATGTCATTTAGTATAATCAATCTTTTTATAAATGATTTCATAGAATTCTAATAGCTTAATTTTTAAATGATACACTCTTTTTAAACTTCTACAAACCAAAGGAATAATTGAAGTCAATGTCTCTCTACAAATGAATAAAACCTAAGCGCTAGAATAAAAAAAAAAATTGAAGCAAACATTATACAAAACCACAGTCTAAAAAAGCTTGAAAAACAATAGCAAAGAGGGCTCTGGCACAAGAGCTACTGCAAGGTATGCAATACATCTCCCTTTAGACCTCTTTCTGTACCAATTTTTGGAACAAAAAATAATATAGAATTAATTTGATGATTACTAGAATTAATTATTGTTGTTTTACTTTAATTATTCATTATAAAAAAACCAAATATTTTTTCTTTAAAAATAAACCATTCAAAAAGTAAATCACTTGAGGCTCGTGATTGTTTTGTGCCGTTTAAGCTAAATTTATTTTGTCTAGAACTTATTTTTTAAAAAAGTTTGAGTGTGTTTTTTTTTTTAATTTTTTAATTTTTCACTATATAATTTAATCTTATTTTTGTATTTTAATATGGAATATATGGTTTTAGATTTCACAAAACGCACAAGAGCTTTATTAAATTAATTTTTTTATTTATAATTTGTTTCAATCATACTAAATTTTTTTATTAAAATTTTTTTGTTGAAATATAATTTTTAATAAAATTTTAAGTCTCATTTTTAATTACTTCAAATATACCAATTGGCCCTGTTTATTTCTATGTTTTAAAAGTATTTTTGAAAAAATTCTTTTAATTACTTCAAATATATCAATTGGCCCTGTTTATTTCTGTGTTTTAAAAGTATTTTTGAAAAAATTTAATTTCTTTTTTTTTTATTAATTTTAAATTAATATAGAAAAAGTTTAATTTTTTTTTGTTTTTTTATTAATTTTAAATTAATATGATTTTAGTGTTTTCAAATCATTTTAATATAATGATATCAAAAATAATTTTTAAAAAATAAAAAAATATCATTAATATATATTTTAATATGAAAAACTATTTAAAAAACAATAACAACTACACTTCCAAAAACAAATAATACGTTGTTAAAGCAAATTTATAACATATTTCCCCTCTCAAACAAATAATATATTATTAAAGCAAATTTATAACATATTTCCCCTCACATATATTAGTATCATAGCCACCAAATTTCATGAGGTAGTTTTACGCTCAAGTCCAGTGACCAATTAACCAGTTCCTGGTGATCGATTTCCAGAAAAGCAGCAGAACAAGCAATGGTAGCTTACAAGGAACGCCACAGGCACGAAAATTTCTTCTCATTTAATATTTTTATGTATCTTATCATAGCCACCAAAGTTGACTAGGTATTTATTGTCCAACTCTAGTGACCAATTAACCAGTTCCTAGCCTTAGAAGTAGCAGAACAAGCAATGACAGCTTACAAGGAACGCCACAAGCATGAAAGTTTCTTGTCATTTCATTATTTATATGTAGCTATTGGCTATTGCATGCACAACTGAACAAACGAGGCTGAAGCAGCCATGCCGAAAAAGGTCCCTAAACTTCCATCAGAAATCATTTCAGAAATTCTTTCAAGACTTCCTGTCAAGTGTCTGGTTCGTTTCAAGTGTGTATCCAAGACATGGCGTTCTCTAATATCCCATCCCGAGTTTGCCAAAAACCACCTCAAACGTACCAAGGAAGACACCAATGCAAACCATTACAAAATCTCTCTCCACCGATCCTCCCCTATCCATCGATCCTGAAGCCTATTTTGATGCCGATGATAATCTTTTAACAACTCAGCTCAAATTTCCCGTCAGCTATCCTGCATGTTCTTATATTGAGATCTTGGGATCTTGTAATGGCTTGGTGTGTGGACTTATTCACGATAATCCGCTGATCTATATATGGAATCCATCTACTAGAGAGTCCAGGGAATTGGCTATTCCGGGTTCTTCAGAAGATGATGCGTTTTATGGATTTGGTTATGATGTCAAGCTTGATGATTACAAAATAGTTAGAGGTTCCATATCTACTCCCACCAACGGTACTGATGGCTCCAATAGTGAAACTAAAGTGGAGGTGTTTACCTTAAAAAGCAATATATGGAGAACAATTCAAGACCTTCGTTGTAGTGTTCTCTTGGAGGGCCCGGCCCGCCCGGGCACTTTAACGAATGGGGCTTTGCACTGGCTTGTCAGACAGGAAAATGGTGGAAGTAAAAAGTATGTAATGGTTTCATTTGATTTGTCAGAGGAGAAGTTCCTAGAGATGGTGCCACTTCGAGGTCTCACTGAAGATGACAGTAGTTGGGACTTGGAATTGAAAGTTTTAGGAGACTGGCTTTGTCTCTATTCTCCTTATGGTCTAATCTGTGAGGCATGGATCATGAAGGAATTTAGCAGCGAGGCTTCGTGGACTAGATTCTTGAGGTTTAATGGCGAATCAATTCCTGGAGGCAAGTACTGGATTCGATTATTATGGGTAACAAAGAATGGTAACGTTGTTTATGATTTAGATGGAAGGGAAGTAGTCTTCTATAACCCAGACAAAGACACAGCAAGACCATTCATCATCGACCATGAAGGAGATTGGTTTGAATCGACTGCTTATATAGAAAGTCTTGTTTCCCATAATAATATTTGTGATGGCCTGCTACCAAACATATAATTGAAGCTTGTTGTCCCTGCTTTATATCTGGTTTCTTAGCATTTGAGATGCATATTATGAGCACATATGGGCGCTGTACTGTATAAACAGATTCAAAACTTGTTGTGGAAAATTGAAGCTGCTATATTTTGGTGACATTTTCTTTGGAGCTGGAAGGTGCTACTATCATATCTGCAATGGGATCCTGTATTTTAAGTTGAAAGTCGAGCAATTCATTGTGAAATTTCTTATTCTGTTGATAAAATAAACATATTGTATTAACACATGAATACAGTTTGCAGGTTTTTATCTCTCTTTGGACAAAGTCCATTTGTGACATGCCTTTAATAACTAGGACTATTTTAATCTCATGTCTTGAACTTATTAATCATGAATAAGATGAATGAGTCCACATTCCTAAGACGAAGTTGAGGTTGAGCCCATCAGATCTTAATTTGAACTGCTTGTATCCATTGGCTACGTTATAAGTTATTAGTTTGTGTGGGAGTATAATTACGGTTATATTTTAAAGTAATTTTTATTTAGTAATATATTAAAATAATATTTTTTTTATTTTTTAAAAATTATTTTTAATATTAGTATATTAAAATATTTTGAAAATATCAAAAATTATTAATTTAAAATAAAAAAAATAAAAAAATCTAATTTTTTTTTAAAATATTTTTAAAACACAAAAATAAACTCAATTCTCGTAATCCCAAGGTTATTTGGTCGTGCCTTTGAGCTGAATGTTGCAAAATCCTGAGTCGACGTTTTTGCATGCCTTGAAATGTCTTCAGTTCTTAATAGATTTTATTCAGTCTAGTGTCCAATTAGACCATCCCTGCCCTATCCATTTCAGCTGAAAATCAATGGCAGCTTACAGGGAACGTCCAAGGTTTCCTGCCATCATTAATTTTATCTGTAGCCACATGTACTCACCAGGAAACACCTCAAACGTTCAAAGCAAGATAGCATGTACTAACCAGGAAACAACTCAAACGTTCAAAGCAAGATAGCAGTGTTAACCACCAGCGCCATTGAAATCCTACCTCATCACTAGGTGAATTCATGAGTTTTGAAATGGAAACTTAGTCAACAAATTATGTAGGATAACAATATAAACTATATGGCTAATTACAAGATCATTTTATTTTAAGACAGGAACAACTAAATAGAGGATAGATCGTTTACGATGTCAAAATTGTTTTGTTTAGTTTTATTTTGATGGTGTGCACATATCCACTTCTGTACAAAAAGAGACATAAAACCTAGAGTATATACAAGGTGGTTGATCCGAACAATAATACAACCATAGCCACCCACCAAATTTGACTAGGTAGTTTTTTGTCCAAGTCTAGTGGAGTTACTAGGTGGTCATCCATTTCTAGACAAGCAGCTGAACTAGTAATAACAGCTTACAAGGAACGCCACGAGCATGTAAAACCAAAACCTCTTTAAAAAATATTCCAAATACATTGAAAAAATTGCATATTGAATCATACTATTTCAGTTAAAAACACATAAATATCAACAGGATATTGCTTTTTAAAAATAAAAAATAAAAACACTAAAAATATTTAATTTTTATCCATAAAGTTTTCTTACCAAGAGATCATTACCTTTTAAACAAGAAAACTATAAAACTTAAATAGAAAAAAATACAATCAAGAATTATTACTAATTTCCTAATAAAGCACTTGTTTAATATAAAAAAAAAAGTAACAATAAAAATGATCATGTAAAAAATTGAGTCATATGTATCATAGAAATCTAGAAACCAAGTTTGAAATGTGGGATCATGTAATAGCTTAGTTATTGTAGTTTTTGAGTCTGAAAACCAAATTATTGTGTGGAATCCATCTACTTTCTATTTTTTGATTCTTTATACTTTGCTCTCATATTAACCCTTAAAGTACCAATTTATTGTTTAACTAACTTCTCAACAATTGATGATGACCGATCTATGATGTATTATAAAGTACTTACAGTTAAGAAATTACAATTGAACCTCATGTCTCAGGTCATAACTATAAAAATATTATAAACTCAATTTTTATTAGGTTCACTGACTGCTTTAATCTCCAATCAAAACTACAGATCATATTCTGATAGGTTAAAAGATTCTTCTTGTGTGTAGCATGCATGCTGATGTTATATTGTTCTTACATAATAAAATAAACAAGTTAAGGATATGGATACAAAAACATCAATCCAAACAATGTAGAAAATATTTAAAAATTTACTTATAATTAATATCTCAATTCGGTTGTCTATGAATTTATGCACTCTTTTTGGTCTATACTTCCTCTCTATATATGTTTCCATGTATAACTTCATTATAATTGACTTATGCCTAAGTTGTGAAGCATATAAAATAAATCATTAGTTTAATGTTACCACAAATAATAATTATCATTTTAAGATAAATAGTTCAAATAAAATAAGTGGTTAGTAAAAGGAAATGACCTCTTAGTATGCTTGCTAATGAAATCATAAGTCTTTTTATTTCTTTTCAAGGACTCACTCAATGAACATCTCCTAAAACCCTCCAATATGAAGAATTCCTGATATCTCTTCCAATTGCTCTCAGTAACGTGGGTAGGTCTACCCTTCTTCCACTTCTCAAAGTCATCTACCTTGGCATATCTTTTGGTATAGGTATGTGCGTCATACCAAAAATCACGAAACTTGGTTAAAAAATCTATCAAACAAAAAATTATAATAAAAAAATATTACAATTTCACAAAAAAAATATATTTCACAAGCTAAAACTTATCTAATTGCGTTGTGATTTTCTTAAACTTCATTGCAACTTTGGAGTTTTCCTTATCCCAACAAAACTTTTCCTTGTAATTATTTCTGTAAAATAATTAGTCTCTAAATAAATAAAAACATATTTTATACTACAAGTATTGATTATATATGCACTAACTATTAACTTCTCACACCAAGCCTTAATCATAAGTATCCATTCAGGATGTTTTTAAAGCTAGCTCTATTGAAATAAGGGCACTTATATTGATGATTTCATCATTGATGTTATCGTTTATTCAATTTTCATATTTGTAAACTTGAAATCAATTAATTAACGGTTAACTATATAAACACGTAATCATTAATTTTATATTATGTTTCAATACAAAAAATTTTCATACATGCTTAAATATAGCTTCTATTCCGTTATTAACTTGCTAAAATAAGGATCTCTAGGAGATGGTATGCCAGATCTATGACCTGTAGTCAACGAGCTTATATTGCTAAAATGTGTATAAGGTGTCTCTTCATGATCGACATCTAAATGCACCGTAGGCTCATAAACTCTATTGCTTAAATATGTATAACCACTTTGTTTCAAACGTAAATTTTTCTTTAGCATCTAAATAATATAACTAAATATTTAAGAATATTCAATTGAATTCTAAATCTACAGTTTATGGTTTTATATTTTAATGCATCTATTCATTGAAAACAAATTTAGGTAACACCTTTCCTATATAGAACCCTACTTAAAATTGAAAAAAATAATTTGCAAACCACCAAATACAACAAACCAAATCATCACTCACAAGCCAAACACACACTTCCTAGGACAAGGTTGAAAGGTTGTGAGCTATTAAAAACTATGGTACTTAAGCAATTACCATGCAAATGAAAATTTTTCATTAAAATTATAGGTTCACTTTTACTCATTCATAAAGCAAATAAGCAGTTTTACCATAAGTTTAGTAAGGGAGAACATAGAGATGACAAAATACAATAGGAAAAGAAATCTAAAAAATGTTTTCAAACTTTAATGATCCATTACCGTAAGAAATTCTTATGACCATTGATTTACATTTATTGCTTGTTATTACTAAAAAAGAAAAATGTGCATCAAATGAATTAAATATACTAAAAACAAAAACTAATTAATTAATACTTAAAAGTATATTTTTATCAAGGTTTTATATCAGCAGTTTGCCCTTGAAGTATCAATAACTCTTTAACTAAAACATGTTTTATAATAACAAGTCTGATACCATAAGATACCTTTAACTCATGGTAAATGTTCATCTTAAATGTAGGCCTATCATATAAATAAAATGATTGATTGATGAGTTGAAGTACTAAAATTGAAAAGACAAAAAGAGGGTGAAGCTTAGAAAAGAGATGTTGGTTTAGTCCAAACTGGAACATTGTTTGGTAATTGGATCATAACTGGAGTTGTAAATCTTGGATTTAGGTCTGCTTTATATGGATGGAAAGCTAAGAAATAAGCCTAAAACTTTCATAAGGAAGGCATATCAATTCTAATGTTTGGAAGTTCAAATCGTAGCAACAACATAGAAGTCCAAATCTGTTCTGCTACCCAGATACTATTCAGTATTTAGCCCATATCTTAAGTTCTAGAAGTTCAAATAGCTTCAATTTTTTTCTTGAAAGCTGAGATGATTTTCTAGAACTTTCATGAATTTGTTCAAATTCTGACATTAGAAATGATGTTTTTATCAGACAAGAAGATAAGGATTATCACCAAGTTAAGAGTTAACCACCCACTCAACAATTAGTCATCAAATCAATAGTTCCCAATTTTAGCCTATAAAAAGAGGCATTTGCCATGCATTTATACATCCTAATTTTCAGATCAAGATCACATTCTTGCTCTCTCTTTATTATAATGCTTAAGTTTTACTTATATTAATCTCTTATTTATGCTTCTCATTTCCTTTCCTTTACTTAGTTAACTTTTATCTTATTTATGTTTTTCTCTTTTATTATGTTTAGTTAAGTTTATTATGTCAAGGTAAAAATGTTACACTAATGGTACAAAAATAAGTATAGTGTAAACTCAATATGAACTTTAATGTTTGATACTAAAATGTTTTGTATTTGTTATCTTATTCACTTATAATACTTTGCTTCTTAAATGGTTAGTCTAGATTTGTGTTGTATAACACTTGGTACAATAAATACTTAGCACTTTCATGGCCCAGCCGTATGGTATTA
>NW_011499950.1:675189-679370 GCF_000495115.2 Populus euphratica
TGCACTTGGAAGAAGACATCAATTTTTTTGTTGTGTCAATCACACTCAACCTTTATTTCAAAATACTAAAGCTAATATACCTTATTTATATTTCTTAAGGTCGTTCTTTTATAATCTCTAACTATGTTTATCTTTATTAGCTTTGTTGCACCTAGCATGGCAACGACCCACCTTTCTTTTTAAGAAAAAAGGAAAATGTTTTTTTTTTTAATATTGTGATGTCAAAAGAGGTATCAAACTTATGAAAATTGTAAAGAAGTTGTCATCTAATATTGTAGTCACTAAAAATCCTAGCTAGTCATTAAAGTTATAAGGTAAGAGATTGATTATGTTAGAAAGAAGATATTATCATCCTATAGCACCCTATCTAAGGTTAGTTGCATTGCTACTTATCATTTATTTCTAATAATCTATTGTGCCTAATATCAGTGACCTATCTATATAGGTGAGAATGACTTTAGAGTAATGAGTTAAACCTTGGGTAAATCAGTAGGTTGAAGTCTATCCATTCTAAAGTCCATGTCATCTTTTTCACTTCTAATTGCTTAGAGAATTAACATGTTTGTAACCATTTACTCTTAATCATAACTTGTGAATATTAATAATCTATCAAACCATGTCAATGAATAATTGGGTGAGCTTTTTTGGGTTCATTAAACCCAACCTAAATCTTAAATCTTAACAGAAGTTGATGCTAAACATTTTGTTTATACAATAGTGACTCATGGATAATGAGTTTTTTAGGTTAATTTATTCTATAGTAATGTATTATAACTTATTTTAACCCTTATCATATAGCATCAAGTATTATAAGTTATTTTTACACTTCGGTTATTCTTTAAAAATAATGTAAAATGCTTTCAAAAACATCTAAAACAAGAAAATCCAAAACACATTTTTTAGTTGACTTAATAAAAAAATTTCAAACTTTAATTGGACAAGATAATTTTTTCAAGGGTGTAGTAAAATAAAAATTGGTCATAATTGATGGAACTAAAGGACTAAAAACTAAAATTGTTAATTTGGCATAATTTGAGAGGTTTTATTAATTCAATCAAGGACTTAAATGAATAAATTTTTAATTTTTTAATTGATTTTTTTCAATTAAAATGATTTAATATTCCAAAGGTCTGTTTGAAAGGAAGAGAAATTAAAGGGTTACTTTTAAATCTAGCCAAAAGCTCAAGTAAAATGTTTTCATCTTTTGGCTTTGATTTTGGAATCATTTGGAAAATTTCAAATTTCAAATTATTAACTATGAAGAGACACAAATTTATGAGAGCTATTTTAAAGGTTTCCTATACCATACCATTATATTTTAGGACATGATGTATAATTGATACAACCATATTATTTGATAGTTTTATCCATATTTACCTTTTATTTTACCTATGTTATATATAAAAAATGCCATGATATTCTTTATTTTATGTTTTGAAGGCACTTTTGAATGTAAGATTCAAAAAGAAATAAATTAGAGATAATTGATATATTTGACCTCCGATTGATCTTTTGTGCAGTGCATGAGCTTAGAAGTCGAAACGAAGTGATTCCAATGGCATTAGAAAGATAACATCCATAAATTTCTACAAATATATGTAAAGAAAAAAAAAAGCATGGAAATCATAGCCATCAAAGTCAAATTTTGCATTCTGCTAGTGTTGACCTTCAACTATTTTGACCTGAATATATTGAGCTAAAAAAGTCCATTTGATGCAAACTTAATTTTGTTAGATTCCTAACTCGAAGACCTATTAGTCTACCAAATTTTAGTAGAAGAAGAGTTCATAGGAGAGATATATGATTTTTCTAAGATTCCACATAAATTCTGCCAACAGACAAGTTTTATGAAAAAATAAGTTTAAATTACTTTTGAAAGTATCCAAACCAACATCTAATGCTTTATTTCGGCAATTTAGCTCCTCTAAGTCAAAAGTCAAAGCTTGAAAATTTTATGCAAAGCTATTTCTTATTTTTTTGAAAAATAGTTATTGAACTACTTAAATGTAAATTATCTATTTAGAAAAGGACTATTTTATAGAAAAGGGATTAAGGTTTCATATGATATATTAAAAAAAAAAAGAGAGAAAGGAAAGAAAAAGGAGCTAGACAAGAGAGAAGAAACATCCATTTCCTCTATAAACCCGAATTCATGCATTCTTTTTTTTTTTTGATTAGTTGTTCAACAGACATGCATGGTTAAATTCTTTTTCTTGCTTGTAAGGACACAGAAACCTTCGGAATTCAAAAACTATAAGATTCATTCTACCTTTTCTTTTTAGTTTATATGATGAATATGTTTGTTTTCCTATGCTTATATCTTATGATTGTTTATTTTAATTGCTAGAGTGGACTCAAAGTTATTATTGTGAACAATCTATTGCTAAGTTTGATATCAAAACTAGAGTTGTGGTATATAAACTTGTGAAGCAACTGAATTTAGTAATTGTAGCGAATCTATGTTAGTAATCTTAAAAATAACATTCGATCAAATCAAACATAACTGTAGATAGTTATATTGTTATCAAGTTCTTAAGGGTGCCATTGAATTAGATTATTAGTGTAAATACTATGGTTGTTTAATGGTTATGATTAGTTATACAGTGGATCTGTTAACTAATCAACATAAAAAAAGATAAATATTCAGAGTATAAATTGACATTTCATTTCCATTATCAGTTTTGATTTCTATAGGTGGACGTTTACTTGTGATCAAAGTTTGTTTTCTTGATAAATTTCGAGTTTCTTTGATTTAGTATTAATTGTTTCTTTCTATTTACTATAGCATAGCATAGATAGCTTCACAATTCCCCTTAATTATACATCGTATAACATAAAAATCTAAATTAAAACTTATGTATGGGATCAATTCCTTACTTGCTTTATACTATCTTGTTTATTTAAGTTAGAATAATTAATTTGTGTGACTACAACATCTCAACAATAACTATCTTTTAAGTATTTGTCTTTTTCACTAGTTCGTTTATAAATCCTAAACCCCCTAAAGTTTGAAACCCTAGATGCGCACCCTATTTTTTTTTTTAACATAGCCTTGTCACTAGCATCGACTTGCATAATTTGTGCAACAACCCGGCTTTTCAAGCCCCAAACAACCTTAATTTTTTTTTTTACTTGACACACATCGTGTCAGTAATTGGCAAACCTTTTTCCTCACATCATCAAGATGCAACACATACGTCAACGACATTCAACATTTCATTTAAAAGTGAATCTTACATAAACACATAATATTATATTTACATGATTAGTAGTTCACATTATAATATATATACAAAGACATGAGTTTGCATTCCTATCTTAATAATAGTCATCATGAATTTAACAAAAGGATCCAATAAAAGTTACACGTTTAATATATTGATTCATACAAAATACATCATGATTTAGGATGTGACGTCCTTATTGCAGTACAAAACATTTAAGAGAATGCAATTGCTTTTTAATAATAATGATAATTAAATGATCCCGCGAATTAATAAAACATTAACATTATTTTCATGTTTGATGCATGATATTTATAGTTTTTTCATGTACTTGGTATATATAACTTATAATGCATATAGATGCACCAATTCTTGCAATCAACCATAACCTTAAACCCAACTATCCTCTTAAGGCATTATTTGTTAAGGTTAGTCGTTCACTCCCCCTGATCATCCACTTTGGATGCCTTTAGCCAAAGCTACTCAATCATTTGTCCTGGTCATCCCTTCGGATGCCATTAACCGAGGCTAATCATTCCTTTGTCCTGGTCATCCCTTCGAATGCCATTAGTTGAGGCTAATCATTCTCTTATCCCGGTCATCCCTTCATGTCATTAGCCGAAGCTAATCAACCATTTCACAACATTTAAACGTTTGACAATCTGATATTTGTTCTAACTCATTATGGTAACATTCATGTTAAAATATCTCATTATTTAACATATAAAAAGGAAGGTGCAAGTCACCTACCTGCTCCACCTGTGGGTTGTTCTTATCTTGACGATGGTCCAATCCTGACCACACCACCTAAGACATCAATGGTCACAAATCAGTACATTTGTATTTTTGAATCACATTCGTCCCTACACTTATTTCAAGAGTTCATATGTTCTCATTCAAGTGATCCACATTTTACAACATCATACCACGAAATTGTTACTAGCATTTAAGTCATTT
>NW_011499950.1:679612-683290 GCF_000495115.2 Populus euphratica
TATTATTATTATTATTATTATTATTACTATTGTTGTTGTTGTTATTGTTGTTTTATAATTTTTTTTTATAATTTGTACAATTAACCTCCTTGTGGTTCGACCCCGGTCTTGCCGGGTTATTTATTACTTCGACACTCCTGCACTTGGGAGAAGACATCAATCTTTTAGTCGTGTCAGTACACATAACTTATAATGCATATAGATGCACCAATTCTTGCAATCAACCATAATCTTAAACCCAACTATCCTCTTAAGGCATTATTTGTTGAGGTTAGCCGTTCACTCCCCCTAATCATCCACTTTGGATGCCTTTAGCCGAAGCTACTTAATCATTTTTCCTAGTCATCCCTTCAAATGTCATTAGCTGAGGCTAATCAATCGTTTGTCCCCGTCATCCCTTCGGATGCCATTAGCCGAGGCTAATTATTTCTTTGTCTTAGTCACCCCTTCGGATGCCATTAGCCGAGGCTAATTATTTCTTTGTCTTAGTCACCCCTTCAGATGCCATTAGCCGAGGCTAACTATTCTTTTGTCCTGGTCATCCCTTCGGGTGCCATTAGTCGAGACTAATCATTCCCTTGTTTCGGTCATCCCTTTGGATGCCATTAGCCTAAGCTAATCAACCATTTGACAACATTTAAACGTTTGACAATCTGATATTTGTTCTAACCCATTATGGTAACATTCATGTTAAAATATATTTCAGTCATCCCTTTGGATGCCATTAGCCTAAGCTAATCAACCATTTGACAACATTTAAACGTTTGACAATCTGATATTTGTTCTAACCCATTATGGTAACATTCATGTTAAAATATCTCATTATTTAACGTATGAAAAGGAAGGTGCAAGTCACCTACCTGCTCCACCTGTGGGTTGTTCTTGTCTTGACGATGGTCCAATCCTGACTGCACCACCTAAGACATCAATGGTCACAAATCAGTACATTTGTATTTTTGAATCACATTCGTCCCCATATTTATTTTAAGAGTTCATATGTTCTCATTCAAGTGATCCACATTTTACAACATCATACCATGAAATTGTTACTAGCATTTAAGTCATTTCTGCCTAGAAGGCTTATTGTAGAAATCGGTAGCAAGAACTGGTTCGCTACAGGCTGCCCAGTTAGGCGGCGAGAACTGTTTCGCTGCAGGCAGCCAATTCGGCAGCGAGAACTATTTTGCTGCTGGAGCCGCAGTTTCGATAGCAAATGCTAACTCATAGCAGAGAACTCAGCTTCGGTAGCGAATCACAATTTCGCTGCAGCCAACTCAACTTCAACAGAGATTTGCTGCAGACAACTCCACTATGGCAGCGAATTGTAAATTCACTGCAGAACACGCCACTCGGTAGCGAATTGTTCATTCACTGCAGACGACATAATTTCGGCAGCGAATCACAAATTCGTTGCAGAACACACAATTCGGCAGCGAATGCTAATTCGCTGCAGAAGACTCAGTTTCGGCAGCAAATCACAATTTCGTTGCACAATACATAATTTGACAGCGAATGCTAATTCGCTGCAAAAGACTCAGTTTCAGCAGCAAATCATAGTTTTGTCGCACAACACACGCAGTCGACACAGTTTCGGCAGCGAATCACGATTTTGTTGCATAATATACAATTCGGCAGCAAATGCTAATTTGTTATAGAAGACTCAGTTTCGGCAGCGAATCACGATTTTGTTGCATAATATACAATTCGGCAGCAAATGCTAATTTGTTATAGAAGACTCAGTTTCGGCAGCGAATGCTAATTCGCTACAGAAGACTCAGTTTCAGCAGCGAATCACAATTTCGCTGCACAACACACGCAGCCGACACAATTTTGGTAGCGAATCACGATTTTGCTGCACAATATATAATTCGACAGCGAATGCTAATTTGCTGCAGAAGACTCAATTTCGGCACTAAATTACAAATTTGCTATGGACAACTCAGTTTCGGCAGTGAATGCTAATTTGCTGCAGCCGACACAGTTTCGACATCAAATCACAGTTTTGCTACACAACACACAATTCGGCAGCGAATGCGAATTCGATGCAGAAGACTCGGTTTCAGCAGTGAATGCTAATTCACTACAGAAGACTCGGTTTCAGCAGTCGACACAGTTTCGGCAGCGAATCACAGTTTCATTGCACAACACATATTTTGGCATGAACACACACCACACATGCTGTAACAACCCTAGCATATACACTGTCGCTAAGTTCCAGCAAAACACACACATTGAAACCATCAATTTCAACACATAATCCTTTAACAAAATTCCAGCAGAACATACACATTGAAACCATCAATTTCAACACATAATCCTTTAACAAAATTCCAGCAGAACACACATTGAAAAACATCAATTACCACATATAATATTTTAATAAATTCCAGCAGAACACACACATTGAAACCATCAATTTCAACACATAATCCTTCAACAAAATTCCAGCAAAACACACACATTGAAAACCATCAATTACCACATATAATCTTTCAATAAATTCCAGCAGAACACACACATTGAAACCATTAATTTCAACACATAATCCTTTAACAAAATTCCAGCAGAACACACATTGAAAAACATCAATTACCACATATAATATTTTAATAAATTCCAGCAGAACACACATATTGAAAAACATCAATTACCACATATAATATTTTAATAAATTCCAGCAGAACACACACATTGAAACCATCAATTTCATTTCTGTTTCCTTGTCCTCCTAGTTAATTTCAGTTTCCTTCACAACTAGCTTAGGTCTTAGGTCAATTTTCTTAGGGTTTTTCTTCTTCATTTTTGTTTCAGGTCTTAAGGAGAAGAGGAAGGGAGTTTCATGACCCATACCTTTCAAATCTAACTATGTTTGAGGAAGGTTTGACACTATTCTTTCTCTTCTCCTGCTGGTTCTCCTTCTTCTTCTTCCTCTCACGTTTCCAACCCTCTTTTTCCTTTCCTCTAAGTAGTTGTCCAAATCTTCCATCAAGGTCTCATCTTTCCCTCACACGTTTATAAAGCACTCTCTACTGGTTTGGTTTAGGTTTCTGTTGGGAAAGAGGAATGGGAGGGTCGACATGCAGCTGCTGGAGACAACTTTGGGAAGAGGATGGATCATCCTCTCTCTCCTCCTTGTATTTATACTCCCCATTAAATGAGGTGGGTTATTTGGGGTTTGGTTTAGATGTGTTGTTATCCTTGTTTTGGTCTATCTAAAACCGGTTTTACCTCTCCCTCCAGCTTCTTAAGATAATTTAAAAATAACTGCTTTGCTGCCGATAACTGCATCGTTGCCGATTCAGAAATCAGCAGCGAAACGACATTGCTGCCAATTAAGGAAATCGGTAGCAAAAACTGTGTCGCTGCCGATTCAAAAATCGGTAGCGATTGTAAAGTCATCAATTCTCTCTCTCTCCAAATCGTAACATGTTGTTCCATGGAGCTACCTTCAGGAACACTTGGTCCCCCGTACTAAACTCGAGAAGTCTTCTCCTCACATCAGCATACTTCTTCTGTCTATCCTATGCGGCTTTGATGCGATCCCTAATAGTTCTCACTTTCTCCGTGGTGACTTGGACCAATTCTGCGCCATATAACTTCCGGTCCCCGATTTCCTCCCAACATAAAGGAGTTCTGCACCTCCTACCATACAAGGCTTCATATGGGGCCATCCCTATT
>NW_011499950.1:685639-704246 GCF_000495115.2 Populus euphratica
CTACTACTACTACTACTACTACTACTACTACTACTACTACTACTACTACTACTAGTAGTATTAGTCTTATTATTATTATTACTACTACTATTATTGTTGTTGTTATATTGTTGTTATTTATAATTTATACAATTAACCTCCTTGTGATTCGATCCTAGTCTTGTCGGATTACTTATTACTTAAACACTCCTTCACTTAGGAGAAGACATTAATCTTTTGGTTGTGTCAGCTTTTACCCTCTAGGTTGCATCATTTGTATTAATTTGTTTCATATAAAGTTTTCACAGCCTCATGATTTGATTTGTGAATTTAGTAGGTTAACTCTCATTGATCAAATATGTCTCAATATTTTTTTTTAAATATATTATTATCTCAATATTTAAAAATAATATCGTCTAATATATATTATATTTTGAATTCATGATTAAACATTTGTTCTACTATAAAATACATTAACAATATCTAAATATTTTTTTACATTAAATTTTTTTTATCCAATCACAACATACAACATAATGTGAGGCAATCATCTTGAAAAACACTATATTTATAAAAATCTAATAATTCTTCTAGAAATTTATCCCAATATTTGAACGAAAATAAAAAAGAAAGTAAACCTTCTTATTATTAGATTAACACTTTAAGGTTAAATACACAAATTATATGCTTAGAAAATATAACAAAACTTTGGGAATCATTATTAAGCTTCATTGTTTTTTTTTTTTCCGACTTAGCCTTTTATATTTTTATTTTAATTTGATTTTTTTAATTTTATCCTTAGATTTTTTTAACAATCATTTGGGTTGGCTTTATACAAGCCAAGTAAATTGGATCATGTTTGAGCAACTTCTACACAAATTAATTTTAAACTCGAACTAAATATGAAAATGAGTTGAAAGGTTTTTTATATCAATTTTATCTTTTTATTTCTTAATTTTATTTTTAAATTTTTTTTATATGTAAGCCATGTTCTCTTTGAATTATCCAAGTTGACTGATTTATATTAAGATAACTCACATGTAGTTTATTTTTAAATTCGGGATAGACAAGAAGTTGGGTCTAAAGGTTTTTATGTCAATTTAATATTTTTTTTCTCAAATTTATTCTCAAATTTTTTTACTAAATGATAATTTTTTTTTAAAATTGATCAAATCAACCGTGTCATATAAAATAATTTTTATATTATTTAATTTTAAATATATATTAAACAAGAATTTATATCAGAATCTTTTAAATTGACCTAATAGTTTGAGTATAATAAAAATACTATACAGCTTTTTACTATTTAAATATTTTTAGTTAATTTTTTTAAAAAGATCATTATGCCTATTAGAAACAACTTGTTTGTTTTTTATTATAAAATTATATTTGAATTGAAAAATATTAAATTAATATTTTATAATATTTTATAATAATTTTGATGTTATAATAAAAAAAATTAAAAAATTATTTTAATAAATTTTTAAGTTAAAAATATTTTTAATTATCGGATTCGAAGGAAAAAAACAAAGCTAAAAAAAAGGTATTCTCCGAAGTTCCCCTCTCTGTCTCTCAGACACACGAGTGAGTCTCAAATTTATAGCAGGACCAAGTCACTCCTCATTTCTGTTCCGTGGATGTATAAAAGAAACCCCCTTCCTCTCTATTAACAAGAGAACAGTAGCAAAAACAGAGAAAAAACCAAGACAGACACACAAGAGAAAAGGAGAAAAAAATCAAATCTTGTTATGGTTTTCAGTTCAAGAAATTCTAGAATGAATGGGAAAGATCATGTTCCTCTACAATAATAATGCTTTGTTTGTTGTAGCAGACTAGGTAATCCGATTGATGGATTGATTTTGACACAACTTTTTTTTCCTTGGTTTGGTCTAACTGCGAATATTTTTTGTTTTTCAAGTTTACTCTTCGAATCAAGCTTTCTTTTTGGCTTTTGATTGATACCCATTTACACTTGGATACTAAAAAGAAAAGGGTTTCTCTTGTATTCTCTTTACTCTTTATATATTCGACAAGTTTCTTTTCTTTTCGATGGATTCCTTGGAGCTGAATTTAATGGTTTTTTTTTTTTTTTTTTTGGGGGGGGGGGGGGGGGGGGGGGGTTGAGAATTGGATTCTATGTGCTTATTGGGAAGTTTGTCTTTTGGTGTGTTTGTTTAGGGTTTTACTGGATCATGATTGGGAACTTATTGAGTTTCTTTATTTTGGACTAATTAGGGTTTTGATTCAAGAACACAGCAGGAAATGAGCTCTCCTTCAAGTGATTGGAGTTGTGGATTGGAAAATTTGTTCTTTTCGCAAATTGAGGTCGCATATAGTGGTATTGTTGAGCATTGCTTGATTTTGGGCATGGATGAAGATTGCACGTTTAGGATTGTTTGGCAGTGAACAAGAATTGTTTCTTCTTCTGTATTGGAAGGTAAAGGTTCCTGGGTTTAGCTGTTTTGAGCTTGATCTTGAACTTGGGAATGATTTGTGTATTACGGTTTGGCTTTAAGGGAAAGGAGGTGATGGTTCTTTGTTGGAACAGGAATCAACACAGAAGTTCAGATTGTAGTGGACAATTTTTATTTCTCAAGGAACCTTTTGGTTTGACATAATTTGAGTAAAGTTCTTTATCAAGAAGGAAAACTTCTCAAAGTTATTGCAACAAGTTTTCGTTGGACTATTGCAGTATAGTGTACTATAATAGCAGATTCGATCGAGTGGATTAGTTTTGAGTTTTATTATTGAAGTTAACATATTTTGAATGATGAAGTACTGTATTGAAACTAATTTCCAGTGAATTCTGTCTCACCGGAGTGTGCATTACGGTGAAAGGGATTGGTGGGTTTGGAACCTGTGGCTATTGGATGTGATATATAAGTTCACGGAGAAGTGTTGAAGCTGGAAATGAATTTGGGGACATGTTGCATGGACAGGAGCATGGTTACCGGTCCATTCCCTTTACAGAACTGGGCTGCTTGAAAGTAATTCAATCATTTTCTTCCTTGAAAGGCGTTGTTGTTTTGTGTTTTGGGATTCTGTTCAATGTCGCGTTGCTTTCCATTTCCACCACCAGGATATGAAAGGAAGATCAGGAGTGATGATGTTGACCTACTAAAAAAGGTTAACACACTTTCCTTTTACTGAATTGCATTGCATATTTGGCACGATTTTTATTAGAGCCATCAAAAGTAATTCAATTCTTATTTTCATTTAGTCAAACAATCCACATTACAACCAATTTGGTGTTCCATTGGTATTAAATACTTTCTATAAGTCTTTGCTGTCATGTCTTCACTTAAATTACTCTTTGACTTATCACTTAATAGTTTTAACTGATGATTCAGAAACAGTATTCCTCTCCAAATGAAGCGCATTCATTTTCATAGGCTTCTTTAAACAAAGATAAGATTTAATCATATGTGAACAAAGAGTTTATTGTTTCTTTGGATGCTAAAAAGTCATGGTTGATGAAATGACAAAGTGACATTTATCTGATATAGATAGTTTTGCTTTCATGCTTCTGATAAAATGTTTGATTCATGGTTTTCTTTGTTATTTTAAGCTCTCTCTGTATGTTTTTAAATAGTTATCGTTATGTGTAGACCAGATTGATTTATTGGCTCATGGTTTATTTGTAATTTATTAATCTATATGGTTGTTGCCATCTTAGTTATGTTATTTGAGTATTAAGCACCTTGAATATGGCATCTGCAGAAATTTCTTACATAAGAAATTAGGAAGAAGTGTCCATATTTTTCATGTATGAATCTGACCCCTGATTTTTGTGATCTTTTATGAGAATTTTGTCTTTGTATTATTAGCCCAGATTTGCTCATTATCGTTGGAAAGACTATAAAAATGAGTTCCAAAGCTGAAAAAAGCTCTTCCATATAGTGTAGTAAAGGAAAGTTTTTTTGTCAAAAGCTCGAAACTTATAATTTATTCATTTTTCATCACATGTTCAACTGCCATGATTTGGAAAATAGACAAGATATGCTAACCTTGAAGTAGGGATGAGTATTTTCGGTCCAGTCCGGTTTTGGACCAAAATAAACAACAAATCAAAATTATTATTTTTTTCAAGTTTTTGAACCGAACCAAACCAAAAACCGGTTCAAATCGATTAATTTCAGTTCAATTTTTTCCCCTTTCAAACTGGTTCAAACCGAAATTATTCTGGTTAAGTTTTTTCTAGGCTTTTTATTGACCACATTTTTCAGGGCTTTTATTTTTGTACTTGCTTCCATTTTCTAGAAAATCAACTTCAATTTTTTTTTTTGTTAGATCCTTGCCCAGAAATTAAAGCCAGCAAAAAAATACACAATACAAAAGGAAAGGAAAGAAAGTAATTTCACTGCAAAAAATAAAAAGAGGGGGGAATCAAAAGTTATTGAAATGAAAAACCATTATTATTTGAACCAGAGGAAACCAGTTGCAAAAAGTTTACATAGATCCTTACCATCCATCCTTATCTTCTTTACATGGTAGAAGTCACTTCTCTTCTTGTTTTAGCTAATTAAGTTCCTCTCAACATTTCTCTTTTTGGAAACTCTTATGCTAGCCTTCTAATTGGCTTGGATACCTTTTCTTTTTATTTAGGTCCTCGGTTGGGTCTTTCCTTTCTAGAACAATCTAATTTCAGGTGTGCCTTTGCTTGGGAGGATAGAGGATCATAGAATTTAATTGTTGTGGAGCATGGAGGAGAAGAAGGCAAATTCAAGAGATGAGAGACAGAGAGCAGGTGGAGGGGGGCGGCTGGGAATGCTGATTTAAGTTTAGGGTTAGAAAAAAATATCCTATTTATACCTTTTTGTTTTTTCAAGTGCTAGCTTAGTTGAGCCGGGTTGGATCGGTTTGGTTCAATCAGTTTCAAAATTTGAAAACCGAAACTGAACCAAACTAGAAATGTTTTGTGATTTTCTAATCTGTTAATTTGATTTTTTTTCTCGGTTTGATTTTTTCAGTTAATTTTTTTTCTTGTTTTCTCGGTTTAATCAGTTATTCAGTTTTTTTGCTCACCTCTACCTTGAAGAGCCTTAATTAATTGAAAGCTTTTTCTATTTTTCTACATTTTTTTTTTCATTAATTTGAATGAATGAGAACTATACACAGTTCAGTTATTTATTGGGTTGACCATTTTTTGTGTCCTGTTAAATAGTTGGTTCAATTTCCCCAAGCTGGCTGCTTGTAAAATCCTTTGTGGTCATGTTTGTTGATGAGACTATATTTGCAGTATGCATGAAAAAGTTCCAGGGTGTGGAATACCAAATGGCATGAAAAAAAAATGCATTATAAGTTGTCATGTCTTGTAATTTTTTAGTTGAATTTAACATCTAATGAAAAACTAGGATGAAATACTGAGAACAGGACCCTTTTGTGGAAAAGAATGGGCGAGACGCGAGACATAGGGCATTCTGTAATTTACACCTGGAAATGTGATGCTGAAGCTTTTTTTTTTATGCAGAGAATAAGAAAGGCTAGGATAACTTAGATATTAGGTCCTATAGGTTCCTGCATCTTCCATAGTTCCCAGTAATGGAGTACAGCAAGGACAGGTTGAAGTACCCAAAACTACTGCAGACAGAGTGAAAGGAGTATTCCTTAATCAGTAGTCTTCCCAAAAATGGATGTGGATATGATTCCCTATATGACGAGAAACTTGGGATACAAATATTTAAATATTCAAGTATGTGACAGCTGTCATGCTAGCATTCCCAACTCTTCAATTGAAAACCGTACTGTTTGTTATGTGGAGGGTTTTACTGCATTGTAAATATCACATGACTTTGCATTGCTAATAAAAGCAGCCTTAATTGAAAACTGTAGGATTGCCATTTAGCACTCTTGAATTTCCTTTTTTTCTCTTAAGCGTTATGGAACATTGATGTTCCTGCCTCATTAAGGTGTTGGCTGCATGAACCCTGGATTGAAAAGTTCACAACTTTAACATCTAGAATTCCCTAAAATTCATTTTCAGGGTCAATTTTTCTGAGAGCGTAGGGTTGTAACTTCTTCTAACATCTTTCCTAAACTTGTTTATCGAAATTTGCTTTTTAACTTCAAAGGTATTTGTTCTATAGATTATTAAACTTTCAGCAAAGGAATGCTGTGCAGTTAGAGAAATACAGTACACCTGGTTCTTAAATTATAATGAAGCAAATGCTATTATGATTTTCATGGTGAGATTTATGTACTAAGAAATCTTGTTGACATGGTTTGGGAAACCTGCATTAACTAGAGTGGTATTTCGTGGTCTCCAGGCTTTACAAAGTTTCTGCTCATTCATGGTCAAGTTATTGAGAATAGATTGTCCTTTTTCAGGATGCACAGAATAAGAAGTGAATAATAAGAGGAGCTGTGATCAGTTCCTCTAGAAAATTTCTGCTAACCTTCAGTTATTGGACGTGTTTGTTCATTCCTAGGTGTGTGCAGGTGGGCAGTGCTTAACTGTGTCTTAAATAGAGAGTTCAGATAGTGTTCACACTATTTTGCTATTGGTCTTCAAAGTTTGGGGGTAAATCCTTGGTAAAAGTCCTGTTTCTCTGAATCGTATATGAATGGGAACCCGTTAATGATAATTCATACAAGCTGAAAACATGTAATAAATATGAGATAAGAACACACTTCTGGTGTTAGCTCCAATTGTACTGTTTCATTAGTGTCTGCTTTTTTGTTTGCATCTGTCCACCCTGGAAAGTGCAATGAAGTAACTGCCTTAAATAAAGGATTCAAGGGATGGTTGTTAACTGTTCTGCGCTTTGTGTTTGAGTTTATGAGTTAATAATTGGTTTTTAAATTCCTGTTTTAATGAATTCCATGTGAAAGGGTTGAATTAATTGTGTTTATCTGTATTACTACTTGAAATTAGGAGAGATGAAGTTTGTTGGACTGCAAGTGAATTTGTGTCAATTTTTCTGGCCTCTTTTACTGATAAGTGTAAGTAAAATTTTATGGTGTTAAAGGAGTAGCTGGTGGCATCTCTTCTAGGCCAACTTTAAAGAAAGAGATAGACATATGAAGGAGATAGAAAATAAGCATATCTCCTCCTAGGCTCTCTCTCTCCTCTTTGTGTCCTCTTTTTTGAAAGTGGGTCCGGAAGACAAGAAGAGTTAATAATAAGATGCTACTATTTACTCCCTGAGCCCCATAAAATTACTCAAGTGTAAGGCGTAAAAAAAGAGATAGGCTTGCAAAATTTGAAGGAAAAGAACTATGTATTTGCTGTTTTATATTTTTTTTGGCATTCTATCACTTTTGTTTAGGAGATGGACAGGCTGCTGAGTGCATCAGGAACACCAAATTAAGCAGCTTCTATTTATATTTATCACAAGTCACTGTTGCTGAGTTGAAAGATCACGTGCAGATCTGTCTCTTGCAGGCTTGGAGCAACGTAGCTTCTCAGATTTGTTTATGCTAGGGAAATTATTTTGATGAATAAATGGGCTGGATTCAGCTTGTTTTCCTTGTAGATTTTCCCATGGGATAGATGCTGCAAGTCCTTTTTATATTTCCTTAACAGTTTGATTCTGCTCCATGAATGGAGTAGCTTATTTTCCTATTTTAAATTGCTTCTTTTTATATTTGTTGCTCATATTTGGTTCTGGCAGCCATTTTATCACATCAAGTTCTATGATCTTCCTATTTTAGTTTTGATATCTGGGGTGCATAGAGATTTTTGTATTATGAGAATACCAGTTTTGAAACATAAGGTTACAAATAGTGGGGCTAGATTGCAGATAAGTGTGCTTTGCTCAAATATCAGGGATTATGTCCATGGTACTACTATGACATCACTCATATTCTCCATGAGCTTCTATGTTTGGGGTTGTAATGGTATTACTTCGTCGGATGGTTTCAGACTTTTGAGTATATGGAAAGAAATGGAAAGACGCTGCTGTAACTCTATATTCAAACTGCTCTCTGGGCGTAGTGGAAAGGACAGAAATATCTTTGCCTGGGAGAGTAGGTTTCTATTTGAGTTGGATAGGATGGTTAGAGTTTTTAACTTGTATCCATAAAGTTCCCCATCCTTCGCTGCAACAGTGTAGAGGTCTAGTCTGAAGGAAATGTTTTCTGGATTATTTTTGGTATTTCTGTCCATAGGGCTCTGGTTAGCTCATGGGAGTTTCTCATTTCTTTCTGATCACTTTTCTTTTATGTTTTTTACTATTTGGAAGTTGGCTGATAATTGGTACTTGCCATAATTTAGGCACACATGGGCTGCCTTGCATTCTGCTCTGTTTCTTGGATAATGCTTAGGGCAGGCCTCTACATCAAAGTCTTGATTTGTCTTGTGAGCATTTTGTTCTCTAGTTTTGGGTAGTAAAAGGGCTGAATATTTTTACATGATTTGCCTACGTAATAGATTCTATCTCTGATTCTCTTGAGTTGAATGATTTCTTATCACTTTCCATAATTTTCAGGAGGACAGGGTGAATAAGCACAAGGAGAAGAAAGATAAGGAGAGAAGAGAAGACAAAGAAAAGAGGGAGAAAGATAGGAGTGATGGAAAGCAGAGGAACAAGAAAGACAGAAAGGAAAAGCATAGAGAGAAAAAGGAGAAGGATAGAGATAAGGATAAAGACAAAAGTAGCGCCTCAGATGAAAATAGACTTGCAGGACAAACTAAGCTTCACAATGGAGGAGATAAAACCTCAGATGAAAGAAAATTCCCTGGGCAATCTAAGCATGTCGTTGGAGATAAAGCCTTGGATGGAAGGAGACTTCAAGAGAAATCTGAGGGTAATGGAGGAGAGACATGTACTCAGAAGGGGAAGGAAAGGGATGTAGATAAGTATAGTATCTCTGGTGAAAACAAATTTTCTGGGCAATTTTCAGGTTACAATGGACAGAAACTAATTCAGAACAACAGTAATTTGTCTCACTATCCTAAGGATTCTAAATTTGCACAGCAACTGGGCAAGAGAGCCAGAGATGAAGACCAAAACCAGTTCTTTGAGAAGTTCCCTGGTACAGATGCAAAAAAGGACAAGGGAATGGTCAGACTGGTGGCAAAAACCTCTTGCAGTTGGGTTGAAGGAAAAGAAAAGAACAAGACAGTTGATGATAGAAAGTTGGATGGGCAAGGAATCAAGGATGAGGCAAGATTTACTGGTAGTGCTCAAAGCCTTTCTGCAACATTTCAGGCTAGGATTGATGGAATGCTTAGACCACTGGAGAAAGACATTGAGAAGAAGATGAAAGGGAAAGATAAGACCAAACAAAAGGAAACGAATGATAAAAACGAGGATCAATGCAAGGATAAAGAGAAAAAGGGCAAAGAGAAGGATAAAGTCAGGGATAAGGAGAAGAAAAAGGAGGAGAAAGAAAAGGAGAAAAGGGAACGTAAGAAAAAAGAGCCGGATAAATTGAAGGAAAGCAATATGTCTAACATTGTAGGTAACCATACTGTAAAAGCCTCCCATCTTTCCAAGGAGAGCTCTAATAGTGCTGTTGAAGTAAATATCAAGAAACGAAAGGACTCGGACACAAATGGATTTTTGCATGGTGAGTCAAATTCAAATAACTATTACTGAAACCTTGTCAAAAAATGTCTTTAATGGATTTTAGTGGGTTTATTGTATTCTTCAAGGTGTAGATTTTTTAGTTTTGGTATTGATTGACCAGAAATGTGATCCCAGATATTAACAGATTTTGTGGCAAGTCCAAACTCCACATGCTTTGTATAAGCTAACGCATCTGCTTCCTTTTCATTTTCCATGGCAGCTAATGATGTTAAGCCCAATAAGTTGCCAAGACCTACTTCCTTGCCTCAATCTGCTGAGAATGGAAGAATGTTGGGAACTTGCGAAAATCCCACTGCAGCTATACAAGTTAAGCAGGAGGCTGTCAATATGGATAAGAAGGATAATAAAGGACACAAGATAAATGGTTTGATAGAAGCTCAAGCTCCGTCCATCTCCTCAACAACTCATCCTCTATCAATCTCTTTAACGAAGTCTTTAACAAATCCATCACATTCTACTGCTCAAACTGATGAAATAGCTGAGGTGTCTAGGAAACAACCCCATCCTGATTCCAAGTATCTGCCTGATGTGCTTACAGTACCCAAAATGGAACACTGGTCTGACTTTGAGGACCAAGAATGGCTATTTCAGAGTACTTATTCCCAAACAAAGAAGCCCCAGGTTGAGGTTTCAGTGGTCAATGAGAAACGAGAGGTGTGGTCAGAAGCTCTGCAGATTGAAGCGGCTGATGTTTATGCACTGCCATACGTTATTCCATATTGATGATTTGTGCAGTTGGACATGGTTGGCCATCCTCAGCGTCTAAAGTGATGGACCCTCCATAGGACCACAGAGGAGAGGTATAGCAGCCTCCGGGCCTTGGGTTGGCTATTTGATTCTCAACTGCCTCAGTTTCGAGACGGTGGTGATGTGTGTTCTTTAACTGCCTGAGTTTTGAAAAGGTGGAAAATGCAAATGATCTCGGACCCTTCATTGTATACTAGGTTGAGCAGAGATACAAGGGTATTGCTGAAGGGCAGAAACCCTGCGGGTCTGCTTGGAAGAGATGCATAAGCGTGTGCAATTTTATTTTATTTATTTGCCTAAAGCCTAGCTCTTTTAAGTTGAAAATGTAGAAGGAAAAGGCTGTGGTCTTGGCAACTCCACAAAAATTTTGAGATGTAACATACAAGGCTTATTTACAGAAAATGTAAGATAGAAGAAAAGTTAGCATTCATTGAATGACAACTTGTTACTGTTCATGATATTTCATTTTCATCATGTAACCTTCGGTTTTCTCCGAATCAAGGCATTTGTTTCTCTGTTTTTTTCCCCTTTCGGATCCCGTTTTAGCTCCCTTGTTTGTTCTTGCTAATACTTTAGTTAGGCATCCTGTAGCGGGGGGCTTTTTAGCTAGCATTATTAAAAACTTTTACCATCAACGGTTGTGTTTTTCCTAAAACCTTTGAAAAAAAATATTTAAAATTATTTTTTTTATTTTTATATTATTTTAATAATGTATTTAAAAAAAAAAAACTTGAAGCTTCACCATTAACACAATTTCAAAGATGCCTTTAATGCATCTTGATCTTACTTTTAGCTTCAATTGGTTTTTAAATTAAATTGGATTGGTTAGCTTTTAATTCATATATTACTATGTTAAAATTTAATTTAATTTAATTTAATTTTTTTAAATATTAAAAAAATAATATTTTAGACTGACCTGAATTAATCTGTCTGATGACACAATCAAAAGATTGATGTCTTCTTCTAAGTGTAAGAGTGTCGAAGTAATAAATAACCTAGTAAGATTGATGTCGAATTACATGGAGGTTAATTGTATAAATTATAAATAACAATTATAAATAATAATAATAGTAACAACAACAACAATAATACTAATAATAGTAGTAGTAATACTAATACTAATAATAATAATAAGAAGAAGAAGAAGAAGAAGAAGTTGATGAGAACTTTGAGATGGAATATCAATGTAAGGGTTAAACAATGATAACAATAAATGTCAAGGATAGTGGATCCACTAATGGTATGTCAAATAAATATAGTATAAACTCCTATTAGTCAATTGAAAATCACACACAAAGAAGGTTCCAATCAGATTATAAATTGTTAACATGATTACATTAGTTATCTTATTCGATTAATGTTAATACCTATGTGCCAACAGAGGAACATATGATTGAGAAGTTGAGAGATGGTTTGTAATAAGATTTGAGACAAGGATTGATTGACTTTCAGGTTAAATCTATTAGGGAGTTGATTGAGACTGCACAAGCTTTAGAAGCTTGCATTGGAGAAAGTAGAGGGGGATATTAAGGTATAGGCAAAAAGAGAGATGGGGACTATTTCAGCGGCAGACCACCATTTTTGAAAAAGGAAAAAGTGGAGTGTTTGAGAAGTACAAGAAAACAGGGGAGTTTGATGTTACCGCCTCACTAACAATCAGGTGGGAGAGTGATAATTGGGCAGTCGTACTCAAGGGCAAACTCATCAACTAGGACCGTGACCGTGAGGGTGTTGACTATCCTTTTTATGTAAAATATGGACAAAAACACCCTGGGGACTGCTTAGTTTCCCCCAGGCGATCCTTCGTGTGTAGAGGAGAAGGTCATAAATGGAGGGACTATCAGTACCTGGGTCAAGGGTGTTATTACTATAATGGAAAAGGTCATTACAAGAGAGACTACCCTAAAAGGCACACTGGACAGGTACAAAGCTATAGGCAACCGAGTCAGAGCCTCCAACAATCAGTCATGGTGAATAGGTCAGTAAGATCTTCTCAATCAAGAGCAAACTCCAATCGAGGGAGTCAAGGGCACAAAATGATCAGACCCCAGGGAGGGTTCTCCACCTGACACAAAAGGAGGTGAGGGATGCATCGGATGTGGTGGCAGGTACACTATTAATGAATAATTTTAATGTGAATGTGTTGTTTGATCCAGGTGCCATCTACTTATTCATTGCTAGGAGAATTGTCACTAAATTGAGAAAGGGAGTAGAAATAGTAAAGAAGGGGTTTTGTAAATATTGTCAGGTATTCATGATTATAACTTATGTTAACAACAAATCAAGTTCCTTTCATAGCTCAGGTGTCGGTTGTACCATATAGTATAGGCTATGAGAGTGCCAAGGATTTGTTGTACCAAGTGTTATACAACATAAATCTAGATTAGTAATTTAACAAGCAAAGTATTAAAGAGTGAATAAGATAACAAATACAAAACATGTTAGTATCAAACCTTAAAGTTCATATTAAGTTTACACTATACTTATTCTTACACCATTAGTGTAATATTTTCACTTTAACATAATAAACTTAACTACACATAATGAAAGAAAGAAAAATAAATAAAAAAATAAGAATATAAATAAAATAAAAGTTAACAAAGTAAAGGAAATGAACTGAAAGGCATAAACTTATATTAATGAAAGCAAAACTTAAATATTACAAAAATACAAAAAGAGAAAGCAAGAGCATAATCTTGATCTGAAAACCAAGATGCCTAAATGCATGGCAAATGCCTCCTTTTATAGGCCAAAATTAGAAACTATTAATTTGATAACTAATTGATGAGTGGGTGGCCAACTATTGACTTGGTGACAATCCTTATCTTCTCTTGTTTGCCCAAAATATCATTGATAACATCAGAATTGGAACCATTTAAAAACATGAAAGTTGTAGGAAATTGTCTCAGCTTTTCAGAAAAAAACATGAAGGTCATTTGGATTTTAAAACTCCAGATATGGGTCAAATACTGAACAGCACTTGGGTTGTAACATAGATTCGGATTTCTTTGTTGTTGCTACAATTTGGACTTGAAAATACCATTTTTAAATCTTGGGCCTATGAAGGTTGTAGGCTTATGTCTTACCTTTCCATCCATATAAAGTAGACATAAATCCAAGATCTACAGCTCCAGATATGACCCAATTACCAAACAGTGTTCCGGTTTGGACTGCACTAATATCTCTTTTCTAAGTTTGGTCATCTCTTTGTCCTTTCAATTTCAGTTCTTAAACTCATCAATCAATCCTTTCATTTATGTGATAGGCCTGCATTTAAAATGAAAATTTACTATAAATTAAAGGTATCTTATATTATTAGATATGTTATTATAAAACATGTTTTAGTTAAGGAGTTATTGATACTTCAAGTGCAAAATGATGATATAAAACCTTGATAAAAATGCATCTTTAAATGCTAATCACACCCCCCAACCAGCTTATTACTAGTTCCTAGTAATCAAAGCGTTAAAATAGAAAAACAATTTGCAAATTCCACAAAGCAAGGTATTCATCATTTAACTTCCATTAATCTATCCAGATAAACAAACTCTTATTAAATTTATATATTTGTTCAATACCTCTTAAACAAGATATTAATAAACTTTTATTTTGTGCTTAATATATCAACACATAGTTATGGAGCTTTTCTTAGAAGAAAACAAAATTTTTGTTCTAATGTTTACGATTACCTTTCTTGAGTTGAGATTATTATTTTTTTATTTTTTCTTATTTTTTCTTATTTTTTTAATATATATACATACAACTTAAAACACCATGCATCTTTAACCCATGTAACAAGCTTTTGGCTAATGACTTCCAAACCAGTTGGTCTTAGGGCATTAGGTGTTGAGACACCTCTACGAGCTTAGTAACTCAGGTTGCTGATACTGATACGTAGATAGTGCAATATTTGATTTCCTTAAGCTTTTCACCTTAACCCATATAACAAGTATTAGACCAATAGCTCCCAATTCAGTTGTCTTTAGGGTATTAGGTGTTAAAACACATCTCTTCAGGCTTAATTGCATATGTTAGAGAAGCTAAAAAACCAAACTTATCTACATTTTTATTATCATTATTTTATTTTATTTTATTTTGCTCATTTTTTTTCAAATTATATACTATCCATTTCCCTTAGTTATTACCTTTAACAAAAGAACATAAATAATGTAATAATCCAATGTGCAACCCGCAATCATATGTTAAAGTGTGTGTGTGAAAATTAAGGTTTAAAAATACATGTTAAATGAGCATATGAGCAGAATTAAGTGATAACAATGTGAGAGTTTGTAAACCTGAATATTTCAAGAAATATTATAATAGACCTTGTTAAGAATGGTTACTAAGATGTGTCTTAAGAGTCACTTTAACAAAAGAGCTCCTTTACTCTGTCATCCTACTAACAACAATTTTTCACATGCTTTATGAAATAAAAGACACAGTTAGTTAATTTTTTTTCAACTACTACCCTCTCCCCCCAACCAAAACGAGACATTGTCCTCAATGTCCTAAGGTAGAAAGATAGAATACAGAAGACATCACTTGAAATAACAAACACTGACAAACCTGAAACACACTTAAACAAATATAAGAAACAACAAAACACAAATATTATGCTATTAATAAAACCCAAAGACATAAAGATTCACAAATGAAGACTCAAATCCAATCTAAGCTTTTTATGGCTTTTCTTAGATGACAAATTTATACGACTCATGGAGGGATCAATTATAGGAATGAAAGATTGTTCAGCAATAGCAGCAGAGATTATGATTTATCGTGCAAAAGATATTAGAAATTCTTATTCCATAGCATGATCAAGAAAGGACAACAACTTATCATAATAACCATTAACATTTAACAGACCTATGAGTTTATGGTGAATGTATAGTTGAGCCCAAAAGAAAATATGAAAAATCTCTTTCAATGTACCCAGACCATCTGGTAAGGTAATAAAGACATCAGTATGGTTAAACATTGTATTCATTGGAGCAGACATTATGGAGACCTTTAGTTCCTCTCCAATTGTTTCTCCAATAATGTCTCCTTGTGTTAAAGCTTCGGGGACAACCCCCAAAACTTGACTACCTCCTAAAAATATATCTATTGACACACCTCTCATTAGCAATGTCTAATGAGCTAGAAATCTTGGGTACTCCAATGAGCTAGCAATTGTCCTGAAAAAAAAATTGACAATATTAGTAAACCAAGGTATTGTAGAAACAGAAAGTAAAGATTCATCTGGAAAGTAGTCATCGATTGGTGTGATCTCAGTTTTTAAATCTGTTGTCAATCTTGACAAATGATCTGCAATAACATTTTCGGTGCCTTTCTTATCTTTGATTGTGATATCAAATTCTTAAAGTAACAAAATCCACTGCACCAATCTAACCTTAGAATCTTTCTTAGAAAGAATATATTTTAATGCTACATGATCACAAAAAACAACAAGTGAGCCAATAAGATAAGACCTGAATTTTCACATGTAAATACTACTGCAAGTAATTCTTTTTAAGTGGTGGTGTAATTTATATGAGCATTATTTAAAGTTTTACTTGCATAGTAAATCACATAAGGTTTCTTATCTTTTCTTTATCCTAAAACAGCACCTACGATATAATCACTAGCGTCACATATTATTTCAAAAGGTAATAACTAATCAAGAGGTTGAATGACTGGAGTACAAGTAAGCAAGTTTTTAAGTTTAACAAAAGCTTATTCACAATGTTCAGTCCATTTAAAAATATTATCCTTTGTTAGAAGATTATTTAAGGGCTTAGATATTACACTAAAATTTTTGATGAACTTTTTATAAAAACCAGCATGTCCTAAGAATGATCTAACATCTTTAATAGATTTTGGTGTTGGCAAGTTAGCAATTAACTTGATTTTAGATTTGTCAACCTTAATCTCTTTTGATGAAACAATGTGACCAAGTACAATGTCGTTTATTACCATAAAGTGACATTTTTCCCAATTTAGTATAAGATTCTTCTCTTCACACCTTCTCAAAAGCTTTTCTAAGTTAGTGAAACAATCATCAAATGAATCACTAAAAACAGAAAAATCATCCATAAAAATCTCAAGAAAATAGTCAACTATATCACTAAATATACTGAGCATGCATCTTTAAAACGTGGCTGGTGCATTACATAATCCAAAAGGAATCCTTCCATATGCAAAAATACCAGATGGACATATGAAAATAGTTTTCTCTTGATCTTCCAATGCAATTTCAATTTGGTTATAACCTGAATAGCCATCTAGAAAATAATAAAATTCATGACTTGTAACTCTTTCTAGGATTTGATCTATAAAAGGTAAAGGAAAATGATTTTTTCTAGTCATTGAATTAAGTTTTCTATAGTCAATGCACATATGCCAACCAGTAACAATCCTAGTAGGAATTAACTCATTGTTCTTATTTGTTATCACAGTAACTCCAGACTTCTTAGGTACAACTTGGGTAGGACTTACCCATTTGCTGTCAGAAATAAGATAAATGATTCCATTATCTAAAAGCTTGATGACTTTATTTTTCACTACTTCTTTCATATTAGGATTGAGCCTTCATTGTATTTCCCTAAAGGGTTTAGCATTTTTCTCCAAATAAATTTTGTGTACAAATCAAAGGACTAATTCCTTTTATGTCAGTTATGGTCCATCCTAATGCATTTTTATGCATTTTCAGAGTTTGTAATAACTTACCTTCTTGATGTGCATTAAGTTTGGAAGAGATTATTACTGGAAAAGTTTAATTTTCTCCCAAAAATGAGTATTTAAGATTGAATGGCAACGACTTCAAATCAGGTTTGGGTAGTTGAACACTTGAAGGTATGGACTTAATTGGTCGTGGTGGCAATTCCTCAATTTGTGGCCTCCAATTATGATTAGTACTTAAAAGTGCATTTTTATCATGGTTTTATATCATCATTTTGCACTTGAAGTATCAATAACTCCTTAACTAAAATATGTTTTATAATAATGTATCTAATAAGATAAGATACCTATAATTTGTGGTAAATGTCTATTTTTAATGCAGGTCTATCACATAAATGAAAGGATTGATTGATGACTTGAAGAACTTAAATTGCATGGATAAAGAGATGGTCAAACTTAGAGAAGAGATGTCGGTGCAATCCAAACCAGAACACTGTTCGGTAATTGGGTTATATCTAGAGCTACAGATCTCAGATTTAGGTCCAATTTATATGGATGGAAAGGTAAGACATAGGCATACAACTTTTATATGGAGCCCAAGATCTAAAAAGGCCATTATCAAGTCCAAATTGTAGCAACAACAAAGAAGCCCGAATCTGTCTTCCAGCCCGCGCACTGTTCGGTATTTTGGCCAGATCTGGAGTTCTAGAAGTACAAATGAGCTGAGTTTTTTACACAAGCAATCTGAGACAATTGCCTACAACTTTCATGTTTGCAAGTGGCTCCAATTTTGACGTTATCAATGACGTTTTGGGCAGACAAAAGAAGATAAGGATTGTCACCAAGTCAAAAGTTGGCCACCCACTTATCAATTAGTCATCAAATCAATAGTTCCCAATTTTGGCCTATAAAAGGAGGCATTTGCCATGCATTTAGGCATCTTGGTTTCCAGATCAAGATCATGCTCTTCTTTTCTCTCTTTGTATTTTTTGTAATGTTTATGCTTTACTTTCATTAATATCAAGTTTATGCCTTTCATTTCCTTACCTTTACTTAGTTAACTTTTATGTTCTTATTTTGTTTATCTATTTTGCTTTTTTTCATTATGTCTAGCTAAGTTAGTTATGTCAAGGTGAAAAGGTTACACTAATGGTGTAAGAATAAGTATAATGTAAACTTAATATGGACTTTAATGTTTGATACTAACATGTTTTATATTTGTTATCTTATTCACTCTTTAATACTTTGCTTGTTAAATGACTAATCTTGATTTATGTTGTATAACACTTGGTACAACAAATGCTTGGCACTTTCATAGCCCATAATGTATGGTATAACCGACACCTGAGCTATGAAAAGAACTTGATTTGTTGTTAACATAAGTTATAATCATGAATGCTTGACGAGATTTACAAGTATTAGCATTAATTGAATAAGATGACTAATGTAATCATGTTAACAATATATAATCGGATTGGAACCTCCTTTGTGTGTGGTTTCCATTTCAATAATAAGAGTTTATACTATACTTGTTTGATATACCATTAGTGGAATCTCTAACCTTGACATTTGTTATTATTATTGTTTAATCCTTACATTAATTTTCCATCTCCAAGTTCTCATCATCCTCTTCTTCTTCTTTTTCTTTATTATTATTATTATTATTATATTACTATTATTATTAGTAT
>NW_011499950.1:704398-719994 GCF_000495115.2 Populus euphratica
TTATTATTATTATTATTATTATTATTATTATTACTATTGTTGTTGTTGTTATTGTTGTTTTATAATTGTTGTTTATAATTTGTACAATTAACCTCCTTGTGGTTCGACCCCGGTCTTGCCGGGTTATTTATTACTTCGACACTCCTGCACTTGGGAGAAGACATCAACCTTTTAGTCGTGTCAAGTTTTTGGCGCCGTTGCCGGGGAGGTAAGTTCTTGTATAAATTATAGTATTTATTTTATTTTCTCTTTTCACTTTTCTTGTATATAACTTTGTTTCTTTTCTTTTGTTTCTTTTTATTTTGTTTTCTTCCTCCTTCTTTTGCTTTCTTCTTCTTTTTTATTTTATTCCTACACGTGCATGAGAGTGTGGTCACGTACATCAAGTGGTAGACTTTGTAGGGTATCCTCATCATTTTCAGAAAATATGGCTGAAGAAGATAATCAATCACTTCATAATGAAAATAATGAGAATAACCGTGCTAGAACACTTAGAGACCACATGAATCCCACAAGAACAAGTGCACCATCATGTATAGTTTTTCCTCCTGATGCATCTCATTTTAATTTTAAACCAGGCATTATTCAACTTTTACCTTCTTTTCATGGTTTGGAATTGGAAAATCCATACTTGCATTTAAGGGAATTTGAGGAGGTGTGCAACACATATAATAACTTAAATTGTAGCATGAACACCATCAGATTAAAGCTTTTTCCTTTTTCATTAAAAAATAAAGCTAAAACATGGCTAAAAAATTTAAGACCAGGATCCATTCGTGCTTGGGATGAAATGCAACAACAGTTTTTAAAGAAGTTTTTCCCATCTCATAGAACAAACTCTTTCAAAAGACAAATCACCACTTTCACTCAAAAACCAGGAGAAACATTTTACAAATGTTGGGATAGGTATCGAGACTTGCTTAGTACTTGCCCTCATCATGGTTTTGAAACATGGAGATTGGTTTCACATTTCTATGAAGGGTTAACACCTAAAGATAGGCAAATGGTTGAATTGATGTGCAATGGAACTTTTGAAGATAAAGACCCTGATGAAGCAATGGAGTACTTAGACTTATTAGCTGAAAATGCTCAAAATTGGGACACTGCGGGTACATATGAGGCACCGAGTAAAACTCAACCTCATACATCTAGTGGAGGTATGTACAACCTTAGGGAAGATCATGACCTTCAAGCCAAATTTGCATCTTTAGCTAGAAAAGTTGAGGCACTAGAATTGAAAAAGAGTGGTCAATTAAAATCTGTTGAAAACATTGTGTGTCAAATCTGTGAAACAAATGAACACTCAACCAACGATTGTCCAACCTTGCCTTCTTTTAAAGAATGTCTCCATGAACAAGCCCATGCTTTAAACAGTTTTCAAAGGGCCAACCACAACCCATACTCCCAAACATACAACCCTGGTTGGAGGAATCACCTAAATTTCAGTTGGAAGAGTGAGAACAACAATGCACAAACTTCACAACCACCGTTTCAAGCACACCATAATTTCCAAAATTCTCATGGATATGCACCTCCTTATGCTCCACCTCTTAGAAGAAATCTTGAGGAAACATTGCATGCATTCATTGAAAAGCAAGAGACAATTAATACTCAACTTGTTCAAAACATGACAGATTTTAAAGATACTCTTGCTAAATTAACATCTGCTCTCAGTTTCCAAGAGAAAGGTAAGTTTCCATCTCAACCGCAACAAAATCCCAAGGGGCAATACAATGCAAATGCAAGTAGTTTCGGAAGTCAACACATGGATCAAGTCAAATCAGTCACTACTCTGCGCAGTGGTAAGGTTATTGAAAAACCCTCTCTTAAACCTTATGAGAAAGATGATGAATCAATCTATGAGGGTAAGGAAGGGGATGAATCTGAAAATTGCAAAGAAACGACTGATTCACCGCCAGCACTTCCATTTCCTCAAGCCATGACCAAACAAAGGAAAGTTAATCACAACTCTGAAATCTTTGAAACTTTCAAACAGGTAAGGATCAATATACCTTTGCTGGATGCAATTAAACAGGTTCCTTCCTATGCTAAATTTTTGAAAGATCTCTGCACTGTGAAGAGGAAACTGAATGTGAAAAAGAAAGCCTTTCTAGCCGAACAAGTAAGTGCTATTCTTCAAAACAATAATGCTTTGAAATATAAAGACCCTGGTTGTCCTACAATTTCTTGCTTTATTGGAGAGCATAAAATTGAAAGAGCCTTACTTGATCTTGGTGCTAGTGTGAATTTACTTCCATATTCAGTTTTTCAGAGTCTCAATCTAGGTGAGTTAAAACCAACTTCTATATCTCTTTTACTTGCCGATAGATCTGTAAAAGTGCCTAGAGGAATAATTGAAGATGTGTTAGTACAAGTCGATAAATTCATTTATCCTGTGGATTTTATTGTCTTGGACACAGAACCTGTTGAAGCATGTAATTCATTTCCTGTTATTTTAGGACGTCCGTTTCTTGCAACCTCTAACGCATTGATTAATTGTAGGAATGGACTGATGAAGCTATCATTTGGAAACATGACATTGGAGATGAATATTTTCAACATTTGCAAGCAACCTGGAGATGATAATGATTTACAAGAAGTAGATCATATTGATGAATTAGTTTATGATCAATTTGAATCTACTTTAAGTAAAAATAAATTGGATGAAACTGAAGATTTGCAAATGATTTATTCTGAGGAAGAAATCACGGATGAAACAAGCACCAAAAATGTTGATGCAAATCTTTTGTCAACAGTGACAACAGATTCGACATCTGACATCACACCAATCGATGATTACTTTCCTAACGAATCCTTACTTTCTCTTAGTCCAATGCCTTGGTATAATAAAAATATCAATTTTCTTGCTTTAGGAGATTTGCTAGTTGATTGGAGTACTCAAGACAAAGAAAAGTTTTTGAACGAAGTGAAGAGCTTTTATTGTGATGACCCTAACTTATTCAAATATTGTCCTGATCAAATATTTCAAAGATTCGTTCCCGACAATGAGGTAAGTAATGTCATGAAACTTTATCATTCTGAAGCATGTGGAAATTATTTCTCGTCAAAAAAGACAGCTACAAAAATCTTTCAAAATGGATTTTATTGGCCCACCATGTTCAAGGACACACATGCATTCTGCAAAACTTGTGAAAATTGTCAAAAAATTGACACTGGTCAAAAAGTTTTGTTTTATGATTCTCAACTCTATGCATTCCCTAAAGAGCTAAGATTAAGATGGACCAATCCTTATGGGGCCTATGATATTGAGAATTCAATGAATGACAATGATTTTAAGGAAAATGGACATCGTTTGAAAGCTTACTTTGATAATTTTCCTACTGAAAATGAATCAACTGGTTTGAATGAACTTGTAGATAAAGGTTGATTATTTTGTTTTTCTCACATTGTTTTTGTGTTTCTTTTTTAGTGATTTTTGCTAGTTTCTTTCACCCCGGTCAAATGGCGGATAACGGTACTCCGTGACTTAAGTCGGTTCTTTCAGTTTCCCACAATTACTGATATCTGTGTATATATCTGTGCAATTCTTTGAATCTCTCTTCCAATTCTCATTTGAAAATGGACACTAATCTTGAAAAATTGAAAAAGTATTTTCCCGCTCTGCCTCAGAATGCGATTACAAAAATTTACCGTGCTAGATGTGCAAGATTGAGATTATTAATGAATCATGGAATTCTTGAAGATATTCGGTGGTTGATTGAAGCAAAGGTCCGATTATCAGGTGAGTCCTCTAACTTCTTCATTTCACACATGCCTGGAACAGGTAAAAGCTCTTTTGCAAAGAAGCGTCGTGCAAAACGACTAGATGTTTGTCATCGATGTGCTAGATGGACTTATAATACACAATGTCGTTCTTTAGGAATGGTATCTATAAACTGTGAAGATAAAATACAATTCATTAAGGATGGCCTGAGTAAGGAGTCTTTAGATAATCTTCTATTGACTCTTGAGACGCATCCTAGTGGAGATGTGCATCGTGCAATTCATGATTTATGGCCACTATTTCATAAAGAACATGATCGACTTAGTCTTGGGAATCTAACTAAAAAAGACCCTGTTTGCCAGTTTTTAAGAAAACTGGATGAAAAAAGACCCTATCGACTTAGTCTTGGGAATCTGACTAAAAAAGACCCTGTTTGCCAGTTTTTAAGAAAACTGGATGGGAAGCCTATCCCCGACCCATAGAGGGCGTTTAAGCCGTTCTTGGACGTAAAACCAAGGGAAGATGTGAGCCACAATCACAACTACCTGTACATACACATATAGATAAATAAATAAATAAATAAAAAGAGAGAGAGAGAGTGTGAGACTCCAGCTGGCCTACATATAGATGTTATGATTGCCTTTCTAATTTCTCATCTATAAAACCCTCTTTTCCTTCCTTTCATTTCTACTCAACCCATACATTCAACAAATACAGAAGTGTGTAGAAATGGCAAGTTCCTCAAGTCATCAAATAAGAAATATCTGTGTTTTTGGTGGATCTAGTCCTGGGAAAGAAAAGGAGTTTTTAGAATCAGCAAACCATCTTGGTCAGGTGCTAGCTGAGAGAAAGATTCATTTAGTGTATGGGGGAGGCAGTCTTGGGTTAATGGGAGGTGTGTCAATAGCTGCATTTTTAGGAGGTAGTCAAGTTTTAGGAATCGTCCCTGAAGCTTTGGCACAAGGGGACATCATTGGAAAAACAATTGGAGAGGAACTTCAGGTCTCCACAATGTCGGCTCGAATGAATGCAATGTTTAACCATGCTGATGCTTTCATTGCTTTACCAGGTGGTCTAGGCACATTGGAAGAGATCTTTCATATTTCCTCTTGGGCTCAATTGCACATTCACCATAAACCCATAGGTTTGTTAAATGTTAATGGTTATTATGATAAGTTGTTGTCTTTTCTTGATCATGCTGTGGAACAGGAATTTTTAACATCTTCTACACGACAAATCATAATCTCTGCTACTACTGCTGAACAATTGATTGACCAACTACAATCTTTCATTCCTGTGATTGATCCTTCCATAAGTCATATAAATTGGTCATCTAAGGAAAGCCGTAAAAAGCTTAGATTGGATTTGAGCCTTCATTTGTGAATTTTTGTGTCTTTTGGTTTTATTATTATGTTTTGTTATTTCTTATTTTTGTTTCAGTGTGTTTCAGGTTTTGTTTTGTTATTTCTTATTTTTGTTTCAGTGTGTTTCAGGTTTTGTCAGTGTTCGTTATTTCAGGTGATATCTTTTATACTCTATCTTTCTACCTTAGAACATTGAGGACAATGTCTCGTTTTGGTTGGGGGGAGAGGGTAGTAGTTGATAAAAAAAAAAAAATTGTTTTTCATTTCATAAAGCATGTGCATAATTGTTGTTACTAGGATGGCAGAGTAAAGGAGTTCTTTTGTTAAAGTGACTCTTGAGACGCATCTTAGTAACCATTATTAACAAGGTCTATTATAATACTTCCTGAAATATTCAGATTTACAAACTCTCGCATTGTTATCACTTAATTCTGCTCACATACTTATTTAACATGTATTCTTAAACCTTAATTTACACACACACACTTTAACATATGATTGTGGGTTGCATATTGGATTAGTACATTATTTATGTTCTTTTGTTAAAGGTAACAACTAAGGGAAAGGGATTGTATATAATTAAAAAAAAAAAACATGAAAAAAAAAGAAAAAAAAAAAGAAAAAAAATGATGATAATAAAAATGTAGATAAGTTTGGTTTCGTAGCCTCCCTAACCTAAGCAATTAAGCCCGAAGGGGTGTTTTAACACCTAATACCCTAAAGTCAATTGACTTGGGAGCTATTGGCCCAACGCTTGTTACATGGGTTGAGGAGAAAAGCTTAAGGGAATCAAACATTGCACTATCTATATATCAGTATTTACGACCCGAGTTACTAAGCTCGTAGGGGTGTCTTAACACCTAATGCCCTAAGACCAACTGGTTTGGGAGTCATTAGCTGAAAGCTCGTTACATGGGTTAAAGATGCATGATGTTTTAAATTGTATGTATATATATTTAAAAAAAAAGAAAAAAATAATAATCGATGCATGATGTTTTTAAAGTATATGTATATAGAGTTAAAAAAAAAAGACAAAAATAGTAATCCCAACCCAAGGAAGTTAACCTTAAACATTAGAACAAAAATTTTGTTTTCTTCCAAGAAAAGCCCCATAATTATGTGTTGATACATTGAGCACAAAAGAAAGGTTTATTAATATCTTGTTAAGTGGTATTGAGCAGATATATAAATTTAATGAGAGTTTGTTTATCTGGATAGATTAATGGAAGTTAAATGATGAATACCTTGCTTTGTGAAATTTGCAAATTGTTTTTCTATTTTACGCTTTGATTACTAGGGACTAGTAATAAGCTGGTTGAGGGGTGTGATTAGTACTTAAAAGTGCATTTTTATCATGGTTTTATATCATCATTTTGCACTTGAACTATCAATAACTCCTTAACTAAAATATGTTTTATAATAATGTATCTAATAATATAAGATACCTATAATTTGTGGTAAATGTCTATTTTTAATGCAGGTCTATCACATAAATGAAAGGATTGATTGATGACTTGAAGAATTTAAATTGCAAGAATAAAGAGATGGCCAAACTTAGAAAAGAGATGTCGGTGCAATCCAAACCGGAACACTGTTCGGTAAATGGGTCATATCTGGAGCTATATATCTCAGATTTAGGTCCAATTTATATGGATGGAAAGGTAAGACATAGGCCTACAACTTTTATATGGAGCCCAAGATCTAAAAAGGCCATTATCAAGTCCAAATTGTAGCAACAACAAAGAAGCCCGAATCTGTCTTCCAGCCCGAGCACTGTTCGGTATTTTGGCCATATCTGGAGTTCTAGAAGTCCAAATGAGCTGAATGTTTTACACAAGAAAGCTGAGACAATTGCCCACAACTTTCATGTTTGTAACTGGCTCCAGTTTTGACGTTATCAATGACGTTTTGGGCAGACAAGAGAAGATAAGGATTGTTTTATAGTCAAAAGTTGGCCACCCACTTATCAATTAGTCATCAAATCAATAGTTCCCAATTTTGGCCTATAAAAGGAGGCATTTGCCATGCATTTAGGCATCTTGGTTTCCAGATCAAGATCATGCTCTTCCTTTCTCTCTTTGTATTTTTTGTAATGTTTATGCTTTACTTTCATTAATATCAAGTTTATGCCTTTCATTTCCTTTCCTTTACTTAGTTAACTTTTATGTTCTTATTTTGTTTATCTATTTTGCTTTCTTTCATTATGTCTAGCTAAGTTAGTTATGTCAAGGTGAAAAGGTTACACTAATGGTGTAAGAATAAGTATAATGTAAACTTAATATGGACTTTAATGTTTGATACTAACATGTTTTATATTTGTTATCTTGTTCACTCTTTAATACTTTGCTTGTTAAATGACTAATCTTGATTTATGTTGTATAACACTTGGTACAACAAATGCTTGGCACTTTCATAGCCCATAATGTATGGTATAACCGACACCTGAGCTATGAAAGGAACTTGATTTATTGTTAACATAAGTTATAATCATGAATGCTTGACGAGATTTACAAGTATTAGCATTAATTGAATAAGATGACTAATGTAATCATGTTAACAATATATAATCTGATTGGAACCTCCTTTGTGTGTGGTTTCCAATTCAATAATAAGAGTTTATACTATACTTGTTTGATATACCATTAGTGGAACCTCTAACCTTGACATTTGTTATTATTATTGTTTAATCCTTACATTAATTTTCCATCTCCAAGTTCTCATCATCTTCTTCTTCTTCTCTTTCTTTATTATTATTATTATTATTATTACTACTACTACTACTATTATTATTATTATTATTATTAGTATTACTATTATTATTATTATCATTATTGTTATTATTATTATTATTGTTGTTGTTGTTGTTATTCTTATTGTTGTTGTATTATTGTTGTTTATAATTTGTACAATTAACCTCCCTGTGGTTCGACCCCGGTCTTGCCGGGTTATTTATTACTTCGACACTCCTGCACTTGGGAGAAGACATCAACTTTTTAGTCGTGTCATCATGCCATGACCAATCAAGAAGAAATTAAGGATGAAAAAGACACAAAAAATGTTGATGCAGATCTTTTATCAAAAGTGACAACAGATTCGACACTCGACATCACACCAATCGATGATTACTTTCCTGATAATTCACCATTTTCTCTTATTTCAATGCCTTGGTTTGCCAAAAATATCAATTTTCTTGCTTCACGATTTTTGTCAGCTCACTAGAGTACTAAAGACAAAAGAAAATTTTTGAGTAACGTGCAAAATTTTTATTGGGATGACCCTTACTTATTCAATTATTGCTCTAATCAAATATTTTAATGATGCATTCCCGACAACAAGGTAAGTAATGTTATTAAATTTTGTCACTTTAAGGCATGTGGGGAACATTTCTTGTCAAAAAAGAGGACTGTAGAAATCTTACAAAGTGGATTTTACAGGCCCACCATATTCAAGGAATCACATGCATTCCGCAAAACCTGTGAAAATTGTCAAAATATAGGATTTATTTCAAAACACAAAAAGTCTTTAGATAATCTTCTATTGACTCTTAAGTCTCATCATAGTCAAGATAAGTATCGTGCAATTCATGAATTATGAACCATTTTCATAAAGAACATGCTTGACATAGTCTTGGGAATCTGACTAAAAAAGACCCTGTTTGCAAGTTTTTAAGAAAACTGGATGGGAAGCCTATCCCTGACCCATAGAGGACGTTTAAGTCGTTCTTCGATATAAAACCAAGGGAAGATGTGAGCCACAATCACAACCACTTATACATACACATGTTTTTTTTTTTTTAATATAGGTGCATAAGACTCCAGCTAGCCTACATAAAGGTGGTATGAATACCTTTTCAATTTCTCATGTATAAAATCTTCTCTTCCTTCTTTTCATTTCTACTCAACCCATACATTCAACAAAAATAGAAGTGTGTAGAAATGGTAAGTTCCTCAGTTCATCAAATAAGAAATGTTTGTGTTTTCAGTGGATCTAGTCTTGGGAAAGAAAAGGAGTTTTTAGAATCAGCAAATCATCTTGGTCACGTGCTAGCTAAGAGAAAGATTCATTTAGTATATGGAGGAGGCAGTCTTGGGTTAATGGGAGTTGTGTCAATAGCTGCATTTTTAGGAGGTAGTCAAGTTTTGGGGGTCATCCCCCAAGTTTTAGCACAAGGGGACATCATTAGAAACACAATTGGAGAGGAATTACAGTTCTCCATAATGTTTGCTCGAATGAATGCAATGTTTAATCATGTTGATGCTTTCATTGCCTTACCAGGTGCTCTAGGCACATTAGATGAGATCTTTCATATTTCCTCTTAGGCCCAACTATACATTCACCATAAACCCATAGGTCTATTAAATGTTAATGGTTATTATAATAAGTTGTTGTCTTTTCTTAAACATGTTGTGGAACAAGAATTTCTAACATCTTCTGCACGAAAAATCATAATCTCTGCTGTTACTGCTGAACAATTGATTGACCAACTACAATCTTTCATTCCTATAATTGATCCCTCCATGAGTCGCATAAATTGGTCATCTAAGAAAAGTTGTAAAAAGTTTAGATTGGATTTGAGTCTTTGTTTGTTAATTTTTGTGTTTTTTATTTTATTATTATGTTTTGTTATTTCTTATTTTTGTTTAAATGTGTTTCAGGTTTGTCAGTATTTGTTATTTCAGGTGATGTCTTATACACTCTATCTTTCTAGCTTAGGACATTGAGGACAATATCTCATTTTGGTTGGGGGGAATGGGTAGTAGTTGACAAAAAAAAATTAATTGTGTTTTCTATTTCATAAAGCATGTGCAAAATTGTTGTTACTAGGATGACAGAGTAAAAGAGCTATTTTGTTAAAGTGACTCTTGAGACGCATCTTAGTAACCATTCTGAACAAGGTCTATCGTAATACTTCTTGAAATATTCAAGTTTACAAACTCTCGCATTATTATCACTTAATTCTGCTTATATACTCATTTAACATGTATTCTTAAACTTTAATTTTCCCATACACATTTTAACATATGATTGTGGGTTGCACATTGGATTATTACATTATTTATGTTCTATTGTTAAAGGTAACAACTAAGAGAAATAGATAATATATAATTTGAAAAAAAAACAAAAAAAACAAAAAAAAAGAGAAAAAAAAATGATGATAATAAAAATATAGATAAGTGTGGTTTTGTAGCCTCTCTAACCTAAGCAATTAAGCTCGAAAGGGTGTTTTAACACCTAATACCCTAAAGTCAACTGACTTGGGAGCTATTAGCCCAATGCTTGTTACATGGGTTGAGGAGAAAAGCTTAAGGGAATTAAATATTACACTATCTACGTATCAGTATCTGCAACCCAAGTTACTAAGCTCGTAGGGGTGTCTGAACACCTAATGCCCTAAGACCAATTGGTTTGAGAGTTATTAGCTGAAAGCTCGTTACATGGGTTAAAGATGCATTGTGTTTTAAGTTACATGTATATATATTTAAAAAAATAAAAAAGAAAAAAAGAAAAAAAATTCCCAACCCAAGGAAGTTAACCTTCAACATTAGAACAAGAATTTTGTTTTCTTCCAATTAAAGACACATAACTACGTGTTGATATATTAAGCACAAAAGAAAGGTTTATTAATATCTTGTTTAAGAGGTATTGAGCAGATATATAAATTTAATGAGAGTTTGTTTATCTGAATAGATTAATGGAAGTTGAATGATGAATACTTTGCTTTATGAAATTTACAAATTGTTTTTCTATTTTAACGCTTTGATTACTAGGGACTAGTAATAAGCTGGTCGGGGGGTGTGATTAGTACTTAAAAGTTCATTTTTTATCAAGGTTTTATATCATCATTTTGCACTTAAAGTATCAATAACTCCTTAACTAAAGCATGTTTTATAATAACATATCTTATAATATAAGATACATTTAATTTGTGGTAAATGTTTATTTTAAATATAGGCCTATCATATAAATGAAATGATTGATTGATGAATTTAAGAACTGAAATTAAAAGGACAAAGAGATGGCCAAACCTCGAAAAGAGATGCTGGTGCAGTCCAAACTAGAACACTATTCGGTAATTGCAACAACAAAGATCCAAATATGTCCTCCAACTCGAGCATTGTTCAGTGTTTAGCCCATATCTGGAGTTCTAGAAGTCCAAATGACGCTAAGACAATTTCCTACAACTTTTATGTTTTCAAGTGGTTTCAATTTTGACGTTATTAATGACGTTTTGAGAAGACAAGAGAAGATAAGGATTGTCGCCAAGTTAAGAGTTGGTCACCCACTCATTAATTAGTCATCAAATCAATGGTTTCCAATTTTGGCCTATAAAAAGAGGCATTTGCCATGCATTTAGGCATCTTGGTCTCCAGATCAAGATCATGCTTTTGCTTTCTTTCTTTGTATTTTTTGTATTGCTTTCATTAATATCAAGTTTATGTCTTTGAATTCCTTTCCTTTACTTAGATAACTTTTATCTTATTTATGTTTTATTTTTTTTTATTTTTCTTTCTTCCATTATGTTCAGCTAAGTTTATTATGTCAAGGTAAAAAGATTACACTAATGGTGTAAGAATAAGTATAATGTAAACTCAATATGGATTTTAATGTTTGATACTAACATGTTTTGTATATGTTATCTTATTCACTCTTTAATACTTTGCTTGTTAAATGACTAATCTAGATTTATATTGTATAACACTTGGTATAACAAATTCTTGGCACTTTCATAGCCTATAATGTATGGTATAACTGACACCTAAGCTATGAAAGGAACTTGATTTGTTGTTAACATAAGTTATAATCATGAATGCCTAATGAGATTTACAAGTATTAGCATTAATCAAATAAGATGACTAATGTAATCATATTAACAATTTATAATCTGATTGGAACCTTCTTTGTGTGTGGTTTCCAATTGAATAATAAAAGTTTATACTATACTTGTTTGACATTCCATTAGTGGATCCTCTAACCTTGAAATTTGTTGTTATTATTGTTTAGTTCTTACATTGATCTTCCATCTCAAGGTTATCATCAACTTCTTCTTCTTTTTCTTCTTTTTCTTCTTCTTATTCTACTACTACTACTACTACTATTACTATTAATATTATTATTATTAGTGTTCTTATTACTATTAATATTAGTATTACTATTATTATTGTTGTTGTTGTTATTGTTGTTATTTATAATTTGTACAATTAACCTCCCTGTACTTTGACACCGGTCTTGTCGTGTTATTTATTACTTTGACTCTCTGCATTTGGGAGAAGACATCAATCTTTTGATCGTGTCAGATCCTCTAACCTTGACATTTGTTGTTATCATTGTTTAATCCGCACATTGATCTTCCATCTCAAAGTTCTCATTAATTTCTTCTTCTTCTTCTTCTTCTTCTTCTTCTTCTTTTATTATTATTATTATTATTATTCTTGTTGTTGTGGTTGTGGTTGTATTATTGTTATTTATAATTTGTACAATTAACCTCCTTGTGGTTTGATCGAAGTCTTGCCGGGTTATTTATTACTTTGACACTCTTGCCCTTGGGAGAAGACATCAATCTTTTTGGTCATGTCAAGGTTTTGACGCCGTTGCCGGGGAGGTAAATTCTTGTATAAATTATAATTTTTATTTTATTTTCTTTTTTCACTTTTCTTGTATCTGACTTTGTTTCTTTTAATTTGTTTCTTCTTGTTTTATTTTCTTCATTCTTTTATTCTATTCCTATATGTGCATGAGAGTGTAGTCATTTACATTAAGTGGTAGACTTTGTAAGGTATCCTCATCATTTTTAGAAAATATGACCGAAGAAGATAACTAGTCGCTTTATAATGAGAATAATGAGAATAACCGTGTTAAAACACTTAGAGACTACATGAATCCCACAAGAACAAGTGCACCCCCATGCATAGTTTTCCCTCCTGATGCTTCTCATTTTAATTTTAAGCCAGACATTATTAACTTTTATCTTCTTTTCATGGCTTAGATTTAGAAAATTCATACTTGCATTTAAGAAAATTTGAGAAGTTCTATAACACGTATAATAACTCCAATTGTAGCATAAATACCATCAGATTAAAGCTTTTTCCCTTTTCATTAAAAGATAAAGCTAAAACATGGCTACAAAATTTGAGACCTCGATCCATTAGTGCTTGGGATGAAATGCAACAATAATTTTTAAAGAAGTTTTTCCCATCTTATAGAACAAACTCTTTCAAAAGACAAATCACCACTTTCATTCAAAAACTAGGAGAAATATTTTATCAATGTTGTGATAGGTATCGAAATTTGCTTAATACTTGCCCTCATTATGGTTTTGAAATATGGAAATTGGTTTCATCTTTTTATGAAGGGTTAACACCTAGAGATAGGCAAATGGTTGAATTGATGTGCAATGAAACTTTTAAAGATAAGGACCCTGATGAAGCAATGGAGTATTTTAGACTTGTTAGCTGAAAATGCTCAAAATTAGGACACTGCAAGTACCTATGAGGCATCATTTAAAACTCAACTAGTGGAGGTATGTACAACCTTAGGGAAGCTCACCTCCAAGCCAAGTTTGCATCTTTAGGTAGAAAAGTCGAGGCAATAGGATTAAAAAAGAGTGGTCAATTAAAATCTGTTCAATATAATATGTGTCAAACTTGTCAAACAAATAAACACTCAACCAATGACTTTCTAACTTTGCCTTCTTTTAAAGAATGTCTCCATGAACAAGCCTATGTTTTAAATAGTTTTTAAAGGCCCAATTATAAACCATACTTGCAAACATACAACCCTGGTTGGAGAAATCACCTAAATTTTAGTTGGAAGAGTGATAATAACAATGCACAAACTTCACAACTTTTGTTTTAAGCAAACCATTATTTCTAAAATTCTCATGGATATGCACCTCCTTATGCTCCACCTCCTAGAAGAAATCTTGAGAAAACATTATATGCATTCATTGTAAAGCAAGAGACAAACAATACTTAACTTGCTCATAGCATGACAGATTTTAAAGATACTCTTACAAAATTGACATCTGCACTTATTTTTCAAGAGAAAGGTAAGTTTCCATCTTAACCACAAGAAAATCCCAAGGGGTAATATAATACAAATGCAAGTAGTTCTGGAAGCCAACACATGGATCAAGTTAAATCAATCACTACTCTTCGCAGTGGTAAGGTTATCGAAAAACCCACTCATGAGCCTTATAAGAAATATGATGAGTCAATCTTTGAGGGTAGGGAAGGGGTTGAATCTGAAAATTATAAAGAAAAGACTGATTCCCCGCCAGTACTTGCATTTCCTCATGTTATAACTAAACAAAGGAAGTCAATCACAACTCTGAAATCTTTGAAACTTTCAAACTGGTAAGGATCAATATACCTTTGTTGGATGTTATTATACAGGTTCCTTCTTATGCTAAATTTTTGAAAGATTTGTACACTATGAAGAGAAAACTGAATATGAAACAGAAAGCTTTTTTAGTCGAATAAGTAAGTGTTATTCTTCAGAACTATAATGCTTTGAAATATAAAGACCTTAGTTTTCCTATAATTTCTTGCTTTATTTGGGAACATAAAATTAAAAGAGCCTTACTTGATCTTGGAGCTAGTGTGAATTTACTTTCATATGCAGTTTTTCAAAGTCTCAATCTAGGTGAGTTAAAACCAACTTTTATAACTCTCTTACTTACTAATAGATCTATAAAAATGCATAGAGGAATAGTTGAAGATGTGTTAGTACAAGTCGATAAATTTATTTATCTTGTGGACTTTGTTGTCTTGGACACACAACCTATTGAAGCATGTAATTCATTTCTTGTTATTTTAGGATGTTCATTTCTTGCAACTTCTAATGCATTGATTAATTATAGGAATGGACTGATGATGCTATCAATTGAAAACATGACATTAGAGATGAATATTTTTAACATTTATAAATAACCTGGAGATGATAATGATTCACAAGAAGTAGGTTTTATTGAAGAATTAGTTTATGATCAACTTGAATCTACTTTGAGTAAAATTGAGTGGGATGAATATAAAGATATGCAAATGATTTATTCTTAGGAAGAAATCACGGATGAAAAAGGCACTAAAAATATTAATACAGATCTTTTGTCAAAAGTGACAACAGATTCGACATCCAATATCACACCAATCGATGATTACTTTCTTAACAAGTCCTTACTATCTGTTAGTTCAATGCCTTGAATTGCTAAAAATATCAATTTTCTCACTTCAAAATTTTTGCCAGCTCACTAGAGTACCAAAGACAAAGGAAAGTTTTTTAGTGACATGCAAAAGTCTTATTGGGATGACCTGACACGACTAAAAGGTTGATGTCTTCTCCCAAGTGTAGGAGTGTCGAAGTAATAAATAACCCGGCAAGACCGGGGTCGAACCACAGGGAGGTTAATTGTACAAATTATAGACAACAATTATAAACAACAATAATAGCAATAATAACAACAACAATAACAATAACAACAACAACTATAATAATAATAATAATAATAATAA
>NW_011499950.1:725608-749358 GCF_000495115.2 Populus euphratica
TATCTTGTATTATTAGATATATTATTATAAAATATGCTTTGGTTAAGGAGTTATTGATACTTCAAGTGCAAAATGATGATATAAAACCATGATAAAAATGCACTTTTAAGTACTAATCATGACCCTTACTTATTCAAATATTTCAAAGATGCATTACGAACAATAAGGTAAGTAGTGTCATAAAATTTTGTCATTCTAAGGTATATGGGGGTCATTTCTCATAAAAAAATGACTGTAAAAATCTTATAATGTGGATTTTATTAGCCCACCATGTTCAAAGATATACATGTATTCTACAAAGTTTGTGAAAATTATCAAAAGTCAAGATTTATTTCAAAACATAAGGAATCAATAGATAATCTTCTATTGACTTTTGAGATATATTTTAGTGGAGTTATGCATTGTGCATTTCATGACTTATGACCCCATTTTCATAAAAAACATGCTTGACATAGTCTTGAGAATCTTATTATAAAAGATCTTGTTTGCCAATTTTTTAAGAAAACTGAATAGGAAGTTTATCTCCGACCCATAAAGGGCATTTAAGCCGTTCTTGGACATAAAATCAAGGGAAGGTATAAGCCACAATCACAACTACTTATACATACATATTTTAATATAATATAAATAAATAAATAAAGAGAGAGAGTGAGACTATAGCTGGCCTATATATATGTGGTATGATTGAATTTTCAATTTCTCATCTATAAAATCTTCTCTTCCTTCTCTTCATTTATACTCAACCCATACATTCAAGAAATATATAAGTGTGTAGAAATGGTAGGTTCCTCAAGTCATTACATAAGAAACATTTGTGTTTTTAGTGGATCCAGTCCTGGGAAGGAAATAAAGTTTTTAGAATCAGCAAATCATCTTAGTCAGGTACTACTTGAGAGAAAGATTTATTTAGTACATGAGAGAGGTAGTCTTGGGTTAATGGGGGGAGTGTCAATAGCTGTATTTTTAGAAGGTAGTCAAATTTTAGGGGTTGTCCCTAGAGCTTTAGCAAATTGGGACATTATTGGAAAAACAATTGGAGAGGAACTACAAGTTTTCACAATGTTTAATTGAATGAATGTAATGTTTAAACACGTTGATGCGTTCATTGTCTTACTTGGTGGTCTGAGCACATTGGAAGAGATCCTTCATATTTCCTCTTGGGCCTAACTGCACATTTATCATAAACCTATAGGTTTGCTCAATGTTAATGGTTTTTATGATAAATTATTGTCTTTTCTTGATCATGCAGTGGAACAGGAATTTCTAACATTTTCGGCATGACAAAGCATAATCTCTGCTGCTACTGCTGAACAGTTAATTAACCAACCACAATCTTTCATTCATATAATTGATCTCTCCATGAGTGGCATAAATTGGTCAACTAAGAAAAGTTGTAAAAAGCTTAGATTGGATTTAAGCCTTCGTTTATGAATCCTTATGTATTTTAGTTTTATTAATGGAGCATAATATTTGTGTTTTGTTATTTCTTATATTTGTTTATGTGCGTTTCAGGTTTGTCAGTAATTGTTATTTCAGGTGATGTCTTTTATACTCTATCTTTCTACCTTAGAACATTGAGGACAATGTCTCATTTTGGTTGGGAGGAGAGGGTAGTAGTTGATATTAACAAAAAACTAATTGTGTTTTCTATTTCATAAACCATTTACAAAATTGTTGCCACTAAGATAGTAGAGTAAAGAAAAATTTTGTTGACTCTTAAGACGTATATTGGTAAATATTTTTAAATGGTTATTTGCAATATTCATAACAAGTTCTATCAGAATACTTTTTTAAATATTCAAGTTTACAAACTCTCGCATCGTTATCATTTAATTCCGCTCATATACTTATTTAACAAGTATTTTTAAACCTTCATTTTCATGCACACACTTTAACATATAATTATAGGTTATAGATTGGATTATTATATTATTTATGTTCTTTTGTTAAAGGTAACAACTAAGGAAAATGAATAGTATATAATTTGCAAAAAATAAATGAAAAACATTTAAATAAATAAAAACGTAGATAAGTTTGGTTTCGTAACATCCTTAACCTAAGCAATAAGCCTAAAAGGGTGTTTTAACAACTAATACCCTAAAGTCAACTGACATGGAAGCTATTAACCTAACACTTGTTACATGAGTTGAGGAGAAAAGTTTAAAGGAATCAAACATTGCAATATCTACATATCAGTACCCATAACTCGAGTTATTAAGCTCGAAGGGGTGTCTCAACACCTAATGTCCTAAGACTAACTGGCTTGGGAGTCATTAGCCAAAAACTCGTTACATGGGTTAAAGATGCATTGTGTTATTTGTATATATATTAAGAAAATATATATAAAAAAATAAAAAAGAAAAAGAATAAATAAAAGATAATAATCCTAACCCAAGAAAATTAACCTTAAACATTAGAACACAATTTTGTTTTCTTCTAAGTAAAGCCCCATAACTATGTGTTGATATATTAAGTATAAAAGAAAGGTTTATTAATATCTTATTTAAAAGATATTGAGCAGATATATAAATTTAATGAGAGTTTGTTTATCTAGATAGATTAATAGAAATTGAATGATGAATGTCTTGCTTTGTGGAATTTGCAAATTATTTTTCTATTTTAATATTTTAATTTCTAGGGACTAGTAATAATCTAATTGGGAGGTGTGATTAATACTTAAAAGTGTATTTTTATCAAGGTTTTCTATCAGCATTTTGCACTTGAAGTATCAATAACTCCTTAACTAAAGTATAATTTATAATAACACATCTGATATTATAAGATACCTTTAATTTATGGTAAATGTTCTTTTTAAATATAGGCCTATCATATCAATCAAAGGATTGATTAATGAGTCCAACTACTGAAATTGAGAAGACAAAGAGAGGGTAAAGCTTAGAAAAGAGATGTTGGTTCAGTAATTGGATCATATTTGGAGCTGTAGATCCTGGATTTAGGTCTGTTCTATATTGATGGAAAGCTAAGACATAGGCCTAAAACATTCATGAGGAAGGGAAGACTTAATTATGCTGTTTGGAAGTTCAAATCTTAGCAACAATGGAGAAGTTCAAATTTGTCCTGCAGCCCAAACACTGTTCAGTGCTTGATTAATACTTAAAAGTGCATTTTTATCAAGGTTTTATTTCATCATTTTGCACTCAAAGTATCAATAACTCCTTAACTAAAGCATGTTTTATAATAACATATCTAATAATATAAGATACCTTTAATTTGTAGTAAATGTTCATTTTAAATGCAAACCTATCACATAAATGAAAGGATTGATTGATGAATTTAAGAACTGAAATTGAAAGGACAAAGAGATGGCCAAACTTAGAAAAGAGATGTCGGTGAAATCCAAACCGGAACACTGTTCGGTAATTCGATCATATCTGGAGTTATAGATATCCGATTTAAGTCCACTTTATATGGATGAAAAGATAAGACACGGGCCTACAACTTTCATATGGAGCCCAAGATCTAAAAAGACCATTTTCAAGTCCAAATTATAGTACAACAAACAAGCTTGAATCTATCTTCCAGCCCGAGCACTGTTCAGTATTTGGCCCATATCTGGAGTTCTAGAAGTTCAAATGAGCTGAAGTTTTTACACAAGAAATCTGAGACAATTTCCTACAACTTTCATGTTTTCGAGTGAATCCAATTTTGACGTTAGAAATAATATTTTGGGTAGACAAGAGAAGATAAGGATTGTCACCAAGCCAAGAGTTGGCCACCCACTCATTAATTAGTCATCAAATCAATAGATCCCAATTTTGGCCTATAAAAGGAGGCATTTGCCATGCATTTAGGCATCTTGGTCTCCAGATCAAGATCATGCTCTTGCTTTCTCTCTTTGTATTTTTTGTAATGTTTATGCTTTGCTTTCATTAATATCAAGTTTATGCCTTTCATTTCCTTTCTTTTGCTTTGTTAACTCTTATCTTATTTTGTTTATTTATTTTTCTTTCTTTCATTATGTCTAGCTAATTTTACTATGTCAAGGTGAAAAGGTTACACTAATGGTGTAAGAATAAGTATAGTGTAAACTTAATATGGACTTTAATGTTTGATACTAACATGTTTTGTATTTGTTATCTTGTTCACTCTTTAATACTATGCTTGTTAAATGACTAATCTTGATTTATGTTGTATAACACTTGGTACAACAAATGCTTGGCACTTTCATAGCCCATACTGTATAGTATAACCGACACCTGAGTTATAAAAGGAACTTGATTTGTTGTTAACATAAGTTATAATCATGAATGCTTGACGAGATTTACAAGTATTAGCATTAATCGAATAAGATGACTAATGTAATCATGTTAAAAATCTATAATCAGATTTGAACCTCCTTTGTGTGTGGTTTTCAATTGAATAATAAGAGTTTGTACTATACTTATTTGACATACCATTAGTAGATCCTCTAACCTTGACATTTGTTATTATCATTATTTAATCCTTACATTAATATTCCATCTCCAAGTTCTCATCATCATCTTCTTCTTCTCTTTCTTTATTATTATTATTATTATTATTATTAGTACTACTACTACTACTACTACTACTACTACTACTATTATTATTGTTGTTGTATTATTGTTATTTATAATTTGTACAATTAACCTCTCTGTGGTTTGACCCCGGTCTTGCCGGGTTATTTATTACTTCGACACTCCTGCACTTGGGAGAAGACATCAATCTTTTCGTCGTGTCAGTGCTTAGCCCATATCTTGAGTTCTAGAAATTCAAATGACCTTAATTTTTTTTCCTAGAAAGCTTAGACAATTTCCTATTCATGATTTTAGTTTGTTCAAATTTTGACATTAGCATGATGCTTTTTGCAGACAAGAAGATAAGGTTGTCACTAAGTCAAGATGTGGCTACCCACTCAATAATTAGTCATCAAATCAATAGTTTCTAATTTTGAGCTATAAAAGGAGGCATTTGCCATGTATTTAGTGATCTTCATTTTCAGATCAAGATCATATTCTTGCTTTATCTTTATTGTAGTGCTTAAGTTTTGCTTATATTAATCTCTTATTTATTCTTCTCATTTTCTTTCCATTACTTAGTTAACTTTTATCTTATTTATGTTCTTATCTTATTTATTTATATTTCTCTCTTTTATTATGTTTAGTTAAGTTTATTATGTCACGGTGAAGAGGTTACATTAATAGTGTAAGAATAAGTTTAGTATAATCTTAACATGGACCTTAATGTTTGATACTAACATATTTTGTATTTGTTATCTTGTTCATATTTAATACTTTACTTGTTAAATGCTTAATCTAGATTAATATTTTATAACCTTGGTATAAAAAATACTTGGCACTTTCATAGCACAAATCATATGGTATAACCGACACTTGTACTATGAAAGGAACTTGATTTGTTATTAACATAAGTTATAATCATGAATACCTGACAACATTTACAAATATTAGCATTATTTGACTAAGATAACTATTGTAATCATGTTAACAATTTATGATCCGATTAGAACCTCTTTTGTGTGCAGTTTCCAATTGAGTAACAAAAGTTTATACTATACTTATTTGAAATACCATTAATAGATCATCTAATCTTGACAATTGTTTTTATCATTGTTTAATTCTTATATCATCACATATCAAAGCTTTTTGTAAAACTATTACTACAACTACTACTAGTATTACTAGTATTATTGTTGTTCTTATTGTTGTTATTGTATTATTATTATTTATAATTTATATAGTTAACCTCCCTATGGTTTGACCATGGTCTTGTCGGGTTATTTATTACATTGACACTCCTACACTTGGGAGAAGACATCAATCTTTTAATCGTGTCAGTTTTCTTCCAAGTAAAGGAGTGTCAAAGTAATAAATAACCCGGCAAGAGTGGGATCAAACCACAAGAAGGTTACTTATATAAATGATAAATAACGCCAACAACAATAGTGGTAGTAGTAAAAAGAAGAAGAAAAAGAAGTTAAAGAGGACATTAAAATTATAAGATTAATGTGAGGATTAAATATTGATAAAAATAATTATCAAGTTTAAAGGATCCACTAATGGTATTTCAAACAAGTATAGCATAAACTCTTATTAGTCAACTGGAAACCACACACAAAGGAGGTTCCAATTGAATTATAAATGGTTAACATGATTACATTAGTTATCTTATTTAAATAATGCTAATACTTGTAAATGTTGTCAGGTATTTATGATTATAACTTATATTAACAATAAATCAAGTTTCTTTTATAGTACAAGTGTCGATTATACCATACGGTTGGACTATGAAAGTGCCAAATATTTGTTTGTACCAAGTTCTATACAACATAAATCTAGATTAACCATTTAACAAGCAAAGTATTAAGAGTGAACAAGATAACAAATACAAAACATGTTAGTATCAAACATGTTGAGTTTATACTATTCTTATTCTTATACCATTAATGTAAACTTTTCACCTTGACATGATAAACTTAGCTAAACATAATGAAAAAGATAAACATAAATAAACAAGATAAGAACATAAATAAAATAAAAGTTAACTAAGTAAAGGAAATGAAATAAGAAGAATAAACAAGAGATTAATATAAGCAAAACTTAAGCATTACAATAAAGAGAGAGCAAAAACATAATCTTCATTTGCAAACCAAGATGCCTAAATACATAGCAAATGCCTCCTTTTGTAGGCCAAAATTAGTAATTATTGATTTTATGATTAATTGTTGAGTGGGTGGCCAATTCTTGACTTAGTGATAATCCTTATCATCTTGTCTACCAAAAACAACATTATTAATGTTAGAATTTGAACAAACTTGAATCATGAAAGTTCTAGGAAATTGTCTCAGCTTTTCAGGAAAAAAAATTAAGGTCATTTGGACTTTTAAAACTTAAGATATGGGCTGAACACTAAACAGTGTCTGAGCTATAAGACATATTTTGACTTATCTTTTGATGCTAATATTTGAACTTCCAAATAGTAGAATTAAGTTTTGGATAATCATGAATGTTTTAGGCCTATGTCTTAGCTTTCCATCCATATAAAGTAAACCCAAATCCAAATTTTATAGCTCTAGATATGACCTAATGACTGAACAATATTACAGTTTGGACTGCACCAGTATCTCTTTTCTAAGCTTAGCCCTCTCTTTATCTTCTCAATTTCAGTAGTTAAACTCATCAATCAATCTTTTCATTTATATGATAGGCTTGCATTAAGATGAACATTTACCATAAATTAAAAGTATCTTATAATATTAGACATGATATTATAAAACATGTTATAGTTAAGTTATTGATATTTGAAGTGCAAAAATGATAATATAAAACCTTAATAAAGATATACTTTTAAATACTAATCACATTCCACATCCCAAGCCGTATATTAACGAAGGATGAATGAGAATGGGGAGATTCAGGTGATAAAGCAAGTCCATGTATCTTTTTCCATTAAAACCTATCATGACGAGGTTTTGTGTGACGTTGTGTCGATGTCAGCTAGCCATTTGTTGTTGGGTCATTTATGGCAGTTTGATAAAGATGTCACCTACAATGGATGAAAGAACACTTATTCTTTTATGCTGAATGGAAATAAGGTGAGCTTGTTACAAAGTTCTCAATAGGTTAGAGAGGATCAGATACAAAGCCAACAAAAGGAGGTGAAATCACATTAGCTTCAGCGGGGCTTGTTTTCATGATCTATGCAAAGTAATTACTACAAGTAGAAGGATTGGACTTACTAAGATAGATTAAAGAATTATTTGAAGAATTTAAAGATGTGTTTCCAAATGAATTACCTAAAGGGTTACCATCTATTCGTGGAATTAAGCATCAAATTGATTTGGTGTCGAGAGGTTCACTTCCTAAAAGACAAGCATATAAATGTAATCCAGATGAAGCATAAGAGATTCAAAGCCAGGTTGGTAGATCTTAGAGAAGGGCTATGCGCGAGAATCACTTAGTCCATATTCCATACCTACTTTGCTTGTATAGAAGAAAGATAGTACTATAAGAATGTGTATGGACAATCGTGCTATTAACAAAATAATAGTTAAGTATTGATTTCCTATACCCAGACTTAATGATTTGCTTGATAAGTTGCATGGTGCTATATTGTTTTATAAAGTTGATTTGATGAGTGGTTATCACCAAATTAGAATGAAAAAAGGAGATGAATGGATAACAACATTTAAAACTAAACAGGAGTTATATGAATGGATGGTAATTCTGTTTGGGTTATCCAATGCGCCTAATACATTTATGAGGCTTATGAATCATGTTTGGAAGAAGTATATTGGGCCATTTGTTGTAATATATTTTAATGATATCCTGGTGTATAACAAGACCTTTAATGATCATGTGAAGCATCATGGAGTTGTGTTTGAAACTTTGCGAGATTCTAAGTTGTACGGGCAACTCACAAAGTATTACTTCTGTGAAGAAAATGTTATGTTTCTTGGATATATTATCTTTAATAAGGGAGTTAAGATTGATGAGGAGAAAATTGAGGCAATTTGGGATTGGCTAAAACCTACTAGAATCACTAATGTGAGGAGTTTCCATGGTTTAACTTTTTTTCATAGGTGACTTGTGAAAGACTTTAGCTCTGTTGTTGCTCCTATGACAGAATGCTTGAAAAAAAGGAACAAGTTTAGATGGAGTGAAGTTGCGCAAAAAGCTTTTGAGCTAATTAAGGAAAAGTTGTGTACTACTCCAGTTTTAGCACTTCCAGACTTTGCTGAAACATTCAAAATAGAGTGTGATGCTTATGAAGTTGGGATTGGGGTTGTTTTGATGTAAGAAAGGGGGTCGATTGCATTCTTTAGTGGAAAGTTAAATGGAGCATGTTTGAACTACTCTATTTACGACAAGGTGTTCCATGCTTTGATTCGGGCTCTAGAGGTATGACAACACTAGTTGTTACCTGAAGAATTTGTTATGCATATTGATCATGAATCCTTAAAATATTTTAGGGGGTAAAGCAAGATAAATCGGAAACATGCTAAATAGATGGAGTTTATGGAGTCATTTTCTTATGTCATAAAGTACAAAAAAAGGCAAGTTAATATGGTTGCTGATGCTCTTTCTAAGAGTTATGCATTGATCTCTATGTTGAATGCAAGACTGATAGGTTTTGAACAAGTGAAGAATCAGTATACTAATGATTCCTATTTTGCTAATGTGGTTGTCGAATGTGCAAAGGGAGCTTGTGATGGGTTCTTTATGCATAAAGGTTATTAGTTTAAAATAGGAAGAATGTGTATTCCTTCAGGTATGTTATGGAAGTTGCTTGTGCGAGAGGCTCATGGTGGTGGTCTTAGTGGTCATTTTGGGGAGAAGAAGACTTCTGAGTTACTGAAAGATTTTTTTTTGGCCTAGCATGTTACGGGATATGCACAAGGTGATTAAGAGATGTGTTATTTGCAAGAAAGCTAAGGGTAAAGAGAATGCAATTGGGTTGTATATGTCATTACCCATTCCAGAGCAACCATAGATGAATGTTAGCATGGACTTTGTACTTGGGTTACCAAAATCACAACGTGTGTCGCGGGGTGCGAGCCAGCATGACATCGTTTAGCGACGATAAAGGCTTTTTGTCATGCCTATAGTGTGAGGTGTTATGTGTTGGAAAAGGGTTTTGGATTTAATCATAAAATTATGATTAATGTTTAGGACCATCTAGTATTATGGTTACTAGGAACCTATGGTCTACGAGAGTCTGAGTAAGGGACTGGTTGTGCAAAGGAAAGACGCATCACCCTCAGTGCACCCTACCTAAGGTAAACTACATTATTGTTTGATCGTTTTTTTTTTAGTCGGGTATCTATTGGTTTTTTCTAAGGCTCAAGACAGATTTATCTTGATGAGAGAGTCTCTACTTTATTGGGTTAAATCCTAAGCGTTTTAAAGTCTGAATTTTAGCATCGCATTTATTTACATCTTGTATCTTTAATACCTGAGGGTGTACTTTATTGTGTAATTTTACACCCCATAAATATTAAACTTTACATTTGGATTCTAAAAAAAAGGGATTGGAAAAAGATTTTTGACGTGTTGGCCAAATCCTAATGGATAATCATAAACTGGTTACGATATCTATTTTTGGATTTTTTTTTACATGAAAAATATGTAATTTTTTGTTTTTTTATGAAAAATATGCTTGGAAAAATTTCAGGATTTGACCGTATGCAACAAAATATTTTTTTTTCTTTTTTTCTTGAAAATGGAAATTGATTTAAAAATTTTTTGAGATTTTTTTTATTTTTTTTATAATTTCGGAGGAAACCAGGTATTTTAATACCGGATTTGTATTTCACAGCGTAAATATACAACCCGATATTATGCAAAATTGATAGAAAAATATATGAGAAAATCATATTTTTTTTAAAAAATGATTTCAAATTTTATTTTTATTTTTTATTATAATACACACACACACACATGTATAATTCATATCCTACATGAACAGTAGGACGTAATCTTATTTCACGCCTATTGTTCATACAGTGATAATTAGGGAGGGGCGAAAGGAAAGGAGGCTCACCTGGCCGAAGGGGTCGTGGCAGCTGTGATGAGGTGGTTTGGCCAATGGCTTAAGGGGGGTCGACTCAGGTGACGGTGGCTGGAGTTGGCTATGGGAAGAAGAAAAAATGTTGTAGAGGAGAGAGAGAGGCTGGAAGGAGAAGAGAGAGAAGGTCACGATGGTTGCTTGGTGGTCGGTTGGTGGTAGAAATGGTGAGGGGATGTCGTGAGGACGGCGGTTGAGGCTGTGACAGATGGTGGTTGGCGGTAGAGGAAGAAAAGGAAGAAGAAAACCCACGCGAAAGGGGCTACAAAGAGGAGAGCGAAACTGATGATGGCTCTTGGTGATCGACGAGTGGTTGTGTTGGCTTCTTATGGTCGAGCTAATGGTGAGAAAACCGGTGATAGGGGTGGTGGTGGCTGAAGGCCACGGTGGAGAGAGAAAGAAAGAAGAAAATTTACAGAAACCAGCGGAAAAACTGGTTTTTTAGTTGACTTTGGACCCGAATTTCTCCTCCCTCAGGCCATGAAATTCACCTCTATTTATAGGGTGTGGAAGAGGGAAATCTTGTCTACAGTGGAGAAAAATTTCAGCCCTTGATTCAATTGGGAAGGATCCCAACCATTGACTCAAATTAGGTATCATGAGTTGCAAAAACTACAGACAAAAACTAACTAAGTTGGCCTCTTTAGGCTGTCACCTGAGTTGATACATTGTCATTTGGCCTGAACTGATCAGATGGGGATGTAGATAAAGTGTAGAGGATCATTTTCATATAAGATTTGTCAAATTTGGTGGATGTTAAGTACATTAAATGCTGCTGCAAAGTAGGTAACTAGATCAGCTTTTTCAGAGAAAAAAATGAAAATAATGAATAGTGTCAATTCCTGTTTTTATCAAATTTCATTTCAGTCCTCCCTCTTTTAATTTCTTTTCATTGAACCCTAATTGACCCTAATTTTTTTATTTTATGCAATTAAGCCCCTAATTTCAATCAATTAACTTGGTAAAAATAAAATTTGATCTCTTAAAATTCCAATCTTCTCAATTAAGCCAAAATTAGGCTCCCAAACTTAATTTTTCACTAATTAAGCCCAAAATAAAATTAATTTGACCCATTTAAAGTATAATTAAGTCCTTTCACTTAATTAAATTCTTCAATTGAACTCAAATTAATTCTTAAACATAATTAAAATTTGATTTGGCCCATGATTAAATCAATTTGGCTTATTAAAAATTTAATTATGTTAGTGGACTCAATTTTTATGCAAATTCATTCAATAATAATTCAATTTGACCTTGAATTTGCATTTTTCTCTATTTTTGGGCATAATGGGATATAACTAGGCCTTGAATTTCCTCAAAACAATTGCAGCTTGATTTGTTTCTATTTTTGTAGCCCTTATTTATCTGTTTTCTCCACATCATCAGCCTTTATTTTATTTTTTTAAAAAATGATTTTTTAGAAATAACACAGAATTGAGTTATGATAGCGTGGAAAGGATTCAATAATGGTTGTGGTTGATTGATTCTCTAAAATATCCCATTTCATTCCTGGCAACAAAACTGATGATATATTACATATTGATGATTTGTTCTTTCGAGAGATTGTTTATTTGCATGGAGTTCCTAAAAACATTGTCTCTGATCATGATACAAAGTTCTTAAGCCACTTTCGCAAGATTCTTTGGAGGAAGTTTGGAACAAAGTTACTTTTTAGTATGGCATATCATCCACAAACTGATGGACAAACTGAGGTAGCAAACCAAACTTTATCTTCTTTGTTATGAGCTATTATACATAAGAATTTGAAGAGTTAGGATACTTGTTTGCCTATTGTGGAGTTTGCATATAATCATAATGTGTATGAGGCTATAAATTTTCACCATTTGAGGTTGTGTATGGCTTTAATCCTTGTATTCCTATTGATATTATTCATATTCCAATTGATGAGAGGACGTCTGTGGATGAAATTAGAAAGTCAGAATTGATGATGAAACTACATGAGCAAGTTCGAATACATATTAAGAAGAAAACAACAAAGTATGTTAAACAAGCTAACAAAGGGAGGAAAATGGTTAGGTTTGAACTTGGAGATCTCATTTGGATTCATATTAGTAAGGCAAATTTCCAAGCAAACATAAGTCCAAGTTGATGGTCCATTTTGGATTATAAAGAAGGTGAATGACAAGGCATATAAAGTAGATCTTCCTGGTGATTACCATGTATCAACTATTTTTAATATGAAAGACTTGACTCCATACTTGGATGATATTAATAATACTGATTTGAGGACAAATCATTCTTAACCTGAGGCTAATGATGTGCATCATGGAGATTATAATCCATCTATCTCATAGAGTTGAACCTGATCTACAAAAAGATTTAGATGGCCCAATAACAAGAGCGAGAGCAAAGCAACTTCAAAAGGATTTAATGAGTCAAATTGGAATGATTGAAGTTGTTTTGGAGTTAAAAGCTAGCAATCTATTCGGAATTGGTTCAAAGGTTCTTATTTGCCTACAATTGAAACTTTGACATGGGAAAAACCCTAACGGTTCTTTTGATGTTGGGCTACTTGAGTTTGGATTGCTAATGCTAATAAGTGAAGAAATTGGTGTTGTTTATGGTCAAAATAGTAGATGAATTTGAGCCTAATTTTGAAGTCATCTATTGCATGTGAAAATAAGACTAATCTAGGTGGCTTTCAAGTTCAAAACATGATCTTTCTAAATTGTCCAACCATGATTGCATTAGGCTTTTGTGCAAGAAGTTATAGCCATTTTAAATTTGGTCTATTTATGTTTAATCAAGGTTAGAAAACGTGTACTAGTTAAATTTGTCTAGTTACTGTCAAAGTCTAATTTTTGGGCTTGATTTCTATCATTTTGAATTTTCTAACTATGAAGGGATGTTCCAATTATAAATACAGTATCAAAATATATAATAAACACTTTTGGGCAAGGTTTGAAACTTAACTCAACAATTAAGAATTGTTCTTTCCAATTGATTATGTGAAGAGCCTTACTTGATTTATCACTCTTTAATTACAAAGAGTGTGGTGTTGAAATCCTAAATTGATCTTTGTGGCGTGCAGATCGACTTATCAAAGTATCATTCTAATCTATCCTCAATCTTATTTACCTTAAAATCAATATAATCCAACCTAAACACCAAAAGAAAGATAACCAACTAGATATATCCTTCATCCATTTTCATCAGATTCATTGTTGCTAATTTTCGAATCATTCACAACAAATCAAGAAATCAATAAGGGTGTGGGAGTCTATAAGTTGCAAGGATACGATGTGGGTGGATGGTTTGAGGCGGATGGCTACTTCTAGAGGGAGCTATTGTACTTTTAATTAAGCCTCTAATTATGTTAATTTAGCCTTTTCAAGTTTCAATCGTCTCTAATCTTTCAATCTTTGTGAATTGATCTAAATTAGATATGTAAACTTTAGTTTTTATTCAATTAAGTCGTTAATTAAGCTAATTAAAACCATTAAAAGTTTCAATAAGTCCCTAAACTCAAATAATTATTCTAATTTTAACCAAAATGACTTTCTAGTTTAATATTGCTTTTCATTAAACCCTAGATTAAATCAATTAGGCTCATCAAGAGTTCAATTAAGTCCTTGAACTTAATTATTTTGCAAGTTTTCCCTTATTCTTCAATATCATTCTTTAATTTGATCCTATATTCTCATTGTTTTTTTTCAATTCGACCCTCCATTGTTGCAATTGAATTTCCAACCTTTTCCACTTGGTTCAATTTGGTCCTTCAACTTTCAATTTGAATGATTAATTCCCTTTCTCTTTTTTTTTTCTTTTTTTGTATTTTTGAAAAAGACAACGTCAACATCAATTCAAATAGAAAAATTAATCAATGATTTTGGAATTGACACGTTCATATATGAATGCATTGAAAATAAATTTTTAAATTTTGAATCCTTTTGAAAAACACTAAAAATGGAAAAAATAATGCAAATACATCAAGAACATATATATTTTTTTAATTTTTTTTTATTTTTTGGTTTTTATAATTAAAAAAAAATTAGGTTATAAAAAAGGTAAGGTCTCTCTCTATGGGTATCTTGCTTAGTCAACAAAAGTATACCCTTGGTATTCGTCACTAAGCATACATGTCTTCTTGTCAACTAGTTGATACTCAATCATCTTCCTCCTCAAAATTGTCAACGGTGTCAGGTGCTTTGTGCTCTGATTTTACTTGGTTTAGACAAATTATTGATGCTTTACAGTATTTTATTTTTACCAAGTCTAATATATGTTATGTCATGAATAAGGTGTGTCAGTTCATGGATGTTCTCACTAAGGATCATTAGGTAGCTATTATACATCTCTTATATTATCTTCAAGCTATGACTTCATATGATTTACACAACAATAGAGGTTCATCCTTTTCTTTTCATGGCTTCAGTAATGCTAATTAGGCAAGCTGTGTTTATGACTTTAAATTTATTAGTGGAGTCATCTTGTGTATCTAGGTAATACTACTGTTTCATGAAAGTTTGGGAAACAGTAAATTGTTACTTAGTTTTTCACTAATGGTACAATTGAGATTTATAAATTTGTTTTTTATTGTTAGAACTTCAGCTTTCCTATCTTTTTATTACTACATTGTGATGTGATAATTTAAAAGTTACTTATTTGTATGTAAATCTAAATTTTCATACTTATACTAAACATTTTAAGGTTGACTATTATTTCATTCACAGTAGAGTTTCTAAGAAAAATATTCATATTTGGCTCATCTTTTTCAAGGATTAATTAGCTGATATTCTAGCTAAACCACTTCTTTATGCTTTCTTTGCTCATCTTCGATCCAAGTATGACAATTACCTTGTATTTGTGCATGCCTTATATATGTATTTATCTTATATAGTGTTGTTAACATGGGTAGTGCATTCATTATATTATTATTATTATTTTACACAAACCTAAGTATATAAATATAAATGATGACGATTACAGTTGTAAGCACCTATCATTATGCATACAAACCTATTTCTCTCAGTTATCTTAACTAGTTAAAGCCATGCTACAGATTCATGAACATTGTGTGTTTAATAATGCAATGCAAATGTTTTTGTAGAAGTGTATTTAGGCTGAAAAATTTGATGCTTTCCAAATGATTCCGGCAAAATGTGTTTTGAACAGCACTTTCAAACGAAGTACAAACACATTGCGTAATTATCTGCTACCTCGTTTTATTCCATCATGCGTGGTTTGCTTGAAAACCACTGATTTTAGACCCTTCCCAAGCTGATTGATGAGTTAAATAGACTCCGCATCCTCTATGGCATGGAAACTGGATTGATCTTAGATAGCCAAGCAATAAGTCTGATTCAAAAGTCCAGTCTATCTCTTGTTTTGAGGGAGATGCTGCACTAATCTCCGTATCTTTCTTGACCGCAGACTTCGACTTCGTCAGATTTCTTGATCCTTCTTGTTATTGAAAAATTGCAGGTGAAATGACCTTTTGTGGTCTCTTCTGACTCCTCCAATTCTTGGTCTTCCTTGTTTTCCTAAGGATGAACCGCCCACATTTCACTTTGAAAAACCTTGTTGTGGTCTTTATTAAAGAGTCAGTGTTCGGCTTATAGTTGGAAAAACCTCGGAGTCTGATTCAAAAGTCATTACCTATGTCAGCAAAATTCTCGTGAAGAATTTTTGCCCAGAAAACAGCTTGATGGATAATCAAACAGTAGATACTACCCCAATCAGGCTTGCAATAATTTGAAAAACAAGTTATTTCTAGCTAGCAAAATGAATCAAAGTTCAAAGCACAACATAAAACATCAAACACCACAAAGGACGCTACCCGAAATGGAGGAGATGGTGGCAATACTAGAGGGCGTGAGACTGTGAGACCATTTCTAATGTGAGAGTTACATACCATTTCTACAACTCCGATCAACATACCAGACGTGTAGAATTTTATAATTATATTATTTAATTAAAATAAAATAAAAAATTAGACTTGTTTTTGTTATTTTAATCTCATACACCTCTTTTATTTTTTTAATCTTTTTATACAAAAAGAGTTATAGATGTCTAATTATTATATAATTAAATAAAAAATAATTTTTAAATTAAAAATTAATAAAATCTAATGGAATGTATGATCTAGATTGCAAGTTTACAGGTTAATTCAGATTTACTGGAGCTTTTAATTAGATTTTTTATTAATTTCATCTTTATAATTAATTAAAATTAAGTTTCATAATTTATTTTAATTTTTTTATAAAATTATCACGGTGACTCAAATCAATTTAATATACTACCATCTCAATATTAAAAAAATTAAACAATGTCATTCAATATATTACCATTTCAATAATTGAAAAAAATGTTGCCCTTTATTGAGTTTTGAAATCATCTTATTACTCAGGTCATAGTTTTGATTGATTAACTTAGGTTGACTCAAATCAATTTAATATACTACCACTTCAATATTAAAAAAATTAAACAATATCATTCAATATATTACCCTTTCAATAATTGAAAAAGATGTTGCCCTTTATTGAGTTTTGAAATCATGATTTTTTTTTATAGAAAACATATTAATTAGTAATGCTTGGATATTTTTTTATGTTAGAAAAAAGTATTCCAACTCATGGTGTGGTCTAGTACTAATTGAAATGACATGTTAATTTATTTTTAACATAATTATAAAATTCAATTCAAATATTATTTCAAGATAAGACAAGATTTGATTTATAGATCAAAAGAGTTAATATATATTGATCTAAAATATATACATTAAAAAAAGAGTAGAAAGATATCAAATTAAGGGATGAGTTTTACTCTAGATTGATCGGATATCCAAGTTTTTAACTAAATCATGCTAAGTTATATTTTTTTTTCTGTAACCTAGATTAATTTAAGGTACGAGTAAACGAGTATAAAGTAATCTCCATAGGCCGGCCAGGATTTTCAGCCGGTGCCCCTTTCACTTTCTTCAGCTATACATATTTCAAAACCTTTCCTTGGCCAGTGCTACTAAACATGGCTTGTACAATAATTTGACCGATCAAATCATAGTTATCAGATTTGATTTGAATAAAAGTTTATATCACTAAATCATCAACCCATTAAATTAATGATATACCATATTTATTTATTTATTTATTTTCATAGTAAGCTGTTGACACAAGTTTATGCCATGTGCTAGCGTGTCCAGCTTTACAAATTAAGTTTAAATAACTGGGTTCAAATTTCACAACCGGCCGCCCTCCTTCGCCCTCTCTCTCTCTCTCTCTCTCTCTCGTCTCTAATAGTTTAGTAATATTGGTGGATGTGAAACATCTTTGATGCCTGTTGACTAATACGAATGATATGGACCAAGTTGAAAGGGAGAGTGAATACAATTATTACACCTCGTTCTTCTTTTCTTCTTTCTCTTTCTCTGTTCATTGTATCATCGTTCTTTCTTTTCTTTTTCTTTTTCTTTTCTAATTCACTACTGCAAATTAATTTAGGTAATTCTTGCAAATTAATTCGGGTTGATGGCAGTGAAAAGATGTGAATGTGTGGCTACATAGAACCAGGGGCACATGGTCCATGAAAACATATTAAGTAGGGACTCGTGATACAATTACAAAATTCACCAGTTTTTATTGTTTATTTCTCCAATGAGATAAAAGTCATCCCTAGTATAATCATTCAAAAGAAATTCATTATTGTTTCTTTTAATGGACACTATCTTATATCATAGAGTTAATAATTAGGAGATTAAAGTTAGAAATCAGTAATCATTAAAGCAAGCAAAGGGACCGAAATGAATGAGAGTTGTCACTATTAGCCTAGCTAGACGGATGATACCCGATGAAATTTAAAATATTTTGATATGGCATGATACTTGGAGGATATTCCAATTCATTACAAAATCTAAATTCAAGCTGACAGTTTTCGATGTATTAATGTTCTCGAATCCAATACCAAGAAGTTGTATTTCATAAACTAACTGAAGCAAGAGGGATGTGTGCTGTAAAGTTGTTTGTTCCACAAGAAAAGTTCAAGGTTGAAAGTTGATCGTGAAGCATGAACATATTCCGGTCGAATTTACATGATATAAATGTCTAGCTAGTTGGTTTTGTTCTCGTTGCTCGATCACCATCAATCAAAAGGAAGAAAGTTGCCACAATTGCAGAGACGTGGGTTTGGGACCGTGACATAGAATTTATAAACATGCACGGGGATGGAACAGAAAATGGGATAGAATAATGCTCATTGTACTTCAAGGATCTGCTTTTACATTTGATTTGATTTGATTTGTACTGCTACGACCTCCCTTGCTTCTTTTATCTCTTCTTTTCTTTCTCTCTCCATTTATACTTTAATAAAAAAGGTTACGGCAATTGCAAAAATAATGGGAACGAAAGGTGGATGATTTAGTGTAAACTGGAAACCAATTGAAGAAACACATATAGTCCTAGACCGTCCTTAAGGAAAAACATGCATTTTCATGTAATTAAGAAAAAGGGGAAAAACTTGCATGCTTTCGCCACCGGCCTGATTTAGAACATGTTTTTACTTTCCATTGTAGGTGATCTTCCCACTTGTCCATTTACATAGATTGACTCAAGCACACATGTAAAGACATGTGAAATTGTAATAATGATAATAATAAATAAGTATGTTGGAAAAAAATGGTTTTGATCTTATTTGAGCTCTGTTGTATTCTTAGCTCGAATGTGCTTTATTTATTTCTTCAATGACCAGATAGCAGCATTAATTCGTCCATCGTATGGCCGGCTGTGTATATTTGTGACATCCTATCTATATTGTTTTCTTAGAAGTAATAATGAAAAACTAAATAAAAAGAGAGAAAGCAATCAAGAAGAAAAAAAAAATTAACTGAGAAAGTGATAGTGAAAAAAAAATCAAATAGAGAACGAATTGTAAAAGAATAATGGTGAGAGATATGAATCATAATGAAATATTAAACGGAGAGAGATAACTCAGGGAAGGTAAGGGTAAGAATGTGAAAAGGAATAAATGAGAGGAAGTGAGAGGGAGGAATTTTTGGAAGAGATCCTTGAATCACAATATCTACCTATAATAAAACTAAATAATAGAGAGAGAAGGCAATAAAGAAGAAAAAAGAAAAGACTTCTAAAATAAGAATTTTAGATAAAAGAAAAAGTAAAGAATGAAAAGAATATAAAAAAACCATTAAACATTATCATTATAAGATTCAATTTAGATCAATTAAAGCTTGTAAAACAAAAATCTTGAAACAATATCGTTTTAGTTTTTTTTTTTTAAGAACATTGTTTTGAAAAAAAAAAAATCTTTGTTGGCTCAACTAAGGTTAGATTACATTATTAAAAAAAAACAAGTTTTTATTTTTTCAGATGCAATTTTATTGAGAACAAAAGAAATTAGGAAAACTTTTGCATTGAACATTTAAGTTTTTTAGGAAAAATAACCTTTTATGTATATTTATTTTGTAGTTATCTTCTAACTTTTTTTTTTAATTAAACATCCCAATGTAAAACAATAAAAGAAATTCAAAAAACTAAATTTGTTTTAAATTATTACAAAATAAATTAATTTTTTAAGTAGTTTAGAAATAAATTTTCAAATAAAGGAAATAACAAAAGTATTTTTGTTCATTATTCCCAACAATATTACCAATAATTACTAAATTAAAAAAAATTAATTTATTTTTCATCGATAATCCATCATAAATAAGGTTTACAAGAAAATATATTTTTTGTATTCTTCATAAATAAATTAAAAAAATACAAATATTATTTAGTCTTTTTTCATAATTCATTTATGTTAAAAAAAAATATTTTGTTTCTATGTGCCTTATATGAAAATAATAACAAAATGTTTTGCCATAAATAATGGTTTTTTTTTGAAAATGAAGGCCTTACTTGGCTAGCAAATCATCGCATGAGTATTGCATCATAGTGATTGTTTTTCTAAATCTGATTTAAAGGTTTGAAGTTAGTACCTAGTGTTTTTTTATTACTATGAAACTTAATTAGTCTATGGAGTTTAGATAAACGGACTAATTATTGTTTGATTATTATTAAGGCTATGTTGTGTTTTTCTAATTATTGATTTATTTATTGGTTAAAGTGAATATAACTCAATAAAATGAATCATGACTTTATATGTCAAGCATAACTCTTCTAAAGATAATTAATATGTTATTTTATTTTTATTTCTTTTAAGATCAGCAAAACATATCACATAGAAGTTCATAATTCTAAAAAATTAGGAGTAGACAAAAGGAGAAAAATCGCAGGGTTTTTATTTATTATATACTGAATTTGTCATTGTTTAATGTTAGAAATATCTCTAACATATAAGTTCATAAATCCTAAAATATTAAAAATAAACTCTTTTTTTCATGGTACTTAATTTAGACCAAGTTTCTAAGAAGCTTAATAAACTTGTTATTAAGTTAATTAAGTGAGCAAAATATAAAAAATTATTTTGTTGTTTAATTTTTGGTATTTTTAAGAAATGTTTAGTCATGCAATATATTTTTTTCTTTCATATTTTTTATGAAACATGAATTTTCAGAGAAACTTAACCATGATGTAAGTTAAAACAATGAATTCAAACCATTAACTAGTTTTAAGTTAAACATGAAGTTAATTTTTTTCTAATCCTTTTTTTTTCCTAACATGTGCTAAAAAAAGATAAAAAAAATTATGCAAAGACACACACACACATATCCTCTTTTCACTAATTTACTTTCACATCCTACAATCACATCTATTTATAATCATCATCATATGATTAACAATGATCATAATCAAACACATAAAAAACCATCCAAAATTTGAATTAGACCTTCTAAAAGAGGCTAGATAAGATCTACACTATTAGAGTATGGTAGAGGAGCTGTTGGGCCTCAAGGATGATGTTGGAGCATTGTAGAAGTGTGTGTATCTATGCATCTCGTTCATTGTTGGCATATAAAACCATACATTACTACATGTTAGTGGGAGTAACCTAGCAGATTTGAAGTGCCTCCCTTCCCTCATCACTTTTAGAACGACGATGAATTTAATTGTTACCTGTAAAAGAAAAAAATACACAAACAAAGCTTCAATTTATTTCCTCATTTCTCTACAGATATGTTTCTCCCTCTCCCTTAGAACTGCCTCATTTAGGTCAATCTCTTTCTCCTCTATCGGATGTCATGGGAAGAAGGTTTAAGAGAGTTGGTGTGGTTACTAGACTTTAGTTCAATTTATAATGGAGAAAAAGAAACCATAGAGACTAATAAAGACATCATGGGTGACTAAAGTTGTTGTTGATGATAGGGTTGTCACTAGTGGTATTGATGGTGACTGATTAGTGATGATAATGAGAGGGATAATAGGTCTATGGTTGATGTTTGGTGAAGATGATGAGTTTATAGACGGTATTTAGAGGAGATGATAGGTCATGGTTGGTTGTTTATTAAGGTTGTTATGGATAGGTCATAACATTTAGTGAAGAGGAATGTGTTGATCTATTGGGTTTGGAGGAGAATAGATTAGGGACAAAAGAAGAGATAATAGGTATTTGTGGGTGGGAGGGATTGCTATGTTTTTTTTTCTTGTTAGAGAAATTATACATAATGGTGTGAAAATTATTAGATTTTGTTTTTTTTTAAATGTTAGAGACAGTGGAGACAAGGATGGCAAAATGAGATGGAGATAAAGAGATAAAGAGGGAGAGAGCTATTATTGGAAAAATGATAGAGCTATATTCTCTTAGTTTATGATTTTTGTTTTTTTTTCCTTCCCCCTTCTTTTGATTCCCCAACTTGTATGTTTTATATGGAATTTGGGAAGAATTGGGACTTTTAATAGGTGGCTCTGGCTCAATTACAGCTATTAACTCCTATATTAATTATCTCTACCTTTAAACCAAATACATCTAATTTGGTACCTAAACAATTAGTTTGGGGGTGTTTATTTTTAGCTTGTTTTTCAATTATTGTAGGATTGTAAGTTATAGGTTTTGGTTTATTATGGGTGTGTGCTTTTAAGAGCAAGAGGGTATGCTTTTGTCATCTTAAGTTTAGCATAAAGTGAGAAGCTTAAAAAGAATAAAGGTTCTCTTTTGTTGGCAAACCCGTGCACCTTACTGTCTAATAGGTTTGACTGATTTGGTAGGTCTCTTTGTATGGGTTTTTTGAGGGCTTTGGACCCTAAGATGGGTAAAACCTATGCTAAGATGGTAGTACATAATCAAGGCTATTGGATCGGTATTTTTTATCCCTTTTGTACATTTTTTTATTTTCTTATCTTCTTCTTTTTATTTTTTTTAAAGCATCATCAATGTTAACTAACACGATTAAAAGATTGATGTCTTCTCCCAAGTGCAGGAGTGTCGAAGTAATGAATAACTTGGCAAGACCAAGGTCAAAACACAGAGAGGTTAATTGTATAAATTATAGATAACAATAATATAATAACAACAATAACAACAACAATAGTAACAAGAATTACAATAATAATAAAAATAATAGCAGTAGTAGTATAGTAATAATAATAATAATTATTATTATTATAAAGGAAAAGAAGAAGAAAAAGTTGATGTGAACTTTGAAATAGAAGATTAACATAAGGATTAAACAATGATAACAACAAATATCAAGGTTACTAATTAGTACATAAAAGTGTATTTTTATCAAGGTTTTATATTATCATTTTGCACTTGAAGTATCAATAACTTCTTAACTAAAGCATGTTTTATAATAACATAACTAATAAGATAAGATACCTTTAATTTATAGTAAATGTTCATTTTAAATGCAGGCCTATCATATAAATAAAAGGATTGATTGATGAATTTAAGAACTAAAATTGAAAGGACAAAGAGATGGCCACACTTACAAAAGAGATGTTGGTGTAGTCCAAACTGAAACACTGTTTGGTAATTAGGTCATATCTGGAGCTGTAGATCTCGGATTTAGGTCTACTTTATATGAATGGAAAGGTAAGACATAGGCCTACATCTTTCATATGGAGCCCAAGATTTAAAAAGGTCATTTTCAAGCCCAAATTATAGTAACAACAAAGAAGTCTGAATCTGTCATTTAGCCCGCGTACTGTTCTATTTTTGGCCCATATCTGGAGTTTTAAAAGCCCAAATGACCTTCATATTTTTTTTCCTGGAAAACTGAGATAATTTTCTAAAACTTTCATGTTTTCAAGTGGTTCCAATTCTGATGTTATCAATGA
>NW_011499950.1:749593-752804 GCF_000495115.2 Populus euphratica
AAATTAAAGGTATCTTATATTATTAGATATGTTATTATAAAACATGCTTTAGTTAAGGAGTTATTAATACTTTAAGTACAAAATGATGATATAAAACCTTAATAGAAATGCACTTTTAAGTACTAGTCAGGATCCATTTATGCTTAGGATAAAATGCTATAATAATTTTTAAAGAAGTTTTTCCCTTCTCATAGAACAAACTCTTTCAAAAAACAAATCACTATATTCATTAAAAAACGAGGAGAAACATTTTACCAATATTGGGATAGGTATCGAAACTTGCTTGCTACTTGAACTCATCATGGTTTTGAAACATGAAGATTAGTTTTATATTTATATGAAGGATATTAACATCTAAAGATAGGCAAATAGTGAAATTAGTATGCAATGGAACTTTTGAAGATAAAAACCCTAATGAAGCAATAGAGTACCTAGACTTGCTACCTACAAATGCTCAAAACTAGAGCATCGCAGGTACTTATAAGGCATCGGGTAAAATGTAACTTCATATATCATATGGAGGTATATATAACCTTAGAGAAGATCATAACCTCCAAACCAAATTTACTTCATATATCTTATGGAGGTATATATAACCTTAGAGAAGATCATAACCTCCAAACCAAATTTGCATCTTTAGCTAGAAAAGTTTAGGCAATAACATTGAAAAGGAGTGGTCAATTAAAATCTATTCAAAACATTGTATGTCAAATCTGTGAAACTAATGAAACACTCAACTAATGATTGTCCAACTTTGCCTTCTTTCTAGAAATGCCTCCATGAACAAGCTCATGTTTTAAGCAGTTTTCAAAGGCACAATCATAATCTATACTTGTAAACATACAACCCTAGTTGGAGAAATCACCTAAATTTTAATTGGAAGAGTGATAATAATAATGCATAAACTTCATAGCCACCATTTCAAGCACACTATAATTTTTAAAATTCACATGGATATGCATCTCCTTATGTTCCCCATCCTAGAAGAAATCTTGAGAAAACTTTATATGCATTCATTGAAAAGTAAGAGATAATCAATACTCAACTTACTCAAAGCATAGAAGATTTTAAAGATATTGTTGCAAATTTCACATCTATTTTTAGTTTTTCGGAGAAAGGTAAGTTTTCATCTCAACTACAACAAAATCTTGAAGGACAATACAATTCAAGTGTACGCAACTCTGAAAGCCAACATATGGATCAAGTCCAATTAGTCATTACTTTTCATAGTGGTAAGGTTATTGAAAAACTCATTCTTGAACCTTGTGAGAAAGATGATGAGCCAATTGACATGACCAAAAGATTGAAGTCTTCTCCCAAGTGCAGAAGTGTTGAAGTAATAAATAACCTAGTAAGATCGGGGTCAAACCACATGGAGGTTAATTGTATAAACTATAAACAACAATAATATAACAACAACAACAACAACAATAATAATAGTAGCAGTAGTAGTAGTAGTAATACTAATAATAATTATAATAATAATATAAGAAAAAGAAAAAGAAAAAGAAGAAGTTGATGAGAACTTTGAGATGGAAGATTAACGTAAGGATTAAACAATGATAACAACAAATGTCAAGGTTAGAGGATCCACTAATGTTATGTCAAACAAGTATAGTATAAACTCTTATTATGCAATTGGAAACCACACATAAAGGACCATATAGTATAAATTGCTAACATGATTACATTAGTTATCTTATTCGAATAAAGCTAGTACTTCTAAATGTTGTCAGGTATTCATGATTATAACTTATCTTAACAACAAATTAAGTTTCTTTCATAGCTCAGGTGTTGGTTATACCATATAGTATGAGTTATGAAAGTGCCAAGTATTTTTTGTACCTTGAGGTGTTCACGGTTCGATTTAGACTTAAAAAACCAACCGAATTGAATTACAGTATATTTATAAAAAATTAACCAAACTAGACCAGAAACCTGTTCAAACCGAACCAATTTGGTTCAGTTAAATCTAGTTTTTTAGGAAAAAATCGGGAAACCTAATCCCATGATATATGGTTTTTTTTTATTTGCTTAGCCTTACATTAAACAACGCGTACTCCATTGACATTGAAATAATATTGGCCTAAACTGTTTCTATGGTCTAAGATAGAGTGCCTAGTTCTTCACTAGAGAAAACTTCAAATTTGGCGGCTGATGGCTCGGTAGGAACATAAGGTTGATCAAACAACAAAGGAGAAATATTGCTAGTATGGCCTGAATTGAATGGAGGGACACTGTTAAGGGATATAATCCCACGTTATCGTGTGGTTTAGAAGATACCATCCAACAACTGGAAAAATACAAAATATTTGGCCTAATCTTGTACGATAATTATACACTAACTGACCCTATTTTCATTTCTAAGCATAATCCTTTAACCTTAATTTTAAGCATTCAAGAACAAGGGCCATTGCAAATTGGGCTAGTGCCAAAGCTTCAAAGAAATTTATTCTAGTTGAGATGAGCATTGATGATAGTTGAACTGTCAAATCTACATGACATGGTCCCTAATTGCTTCTTCAAGAGGACAATTTCAAACCACAAGCTGTCGAGGGTCAAGGAGGGCTACTTTTGCAGATGGCTCTTTTATATATATATATAAAGAAGAAGATACCCAAATATTGATAAACAGTAAACTTTACCTCTTTGACTCTTTCTGCTACAGGTGAAGATTTTGTTCAGGTTTTTTTCGACTGCAAGTATACTAGATGGATGCACAGGTGTGAGTTATTTACTTATTGATCGGCTAGAGAAGAGATAGATGCAGGGATAAGAGGCAAAGAAAATGAAAATTAAAGGGAAAGGAAGAAGATGATAAGACTCTCTGATTTGGTATGGGCGGTGGCTTCAGAAGTAAATTGTAATGTCATTTAGGTTTAGGTTTACTTACTATACTATCTATACTAGGTCGTTTATAACTTTATTTTATGGGTGCACCGGTTTGGTTCACTGGTAAAACCAAACCGAACCAAAAAGATTTTTAGTATTCAGTTTAATCAATTTCATCTTGGTTTGGTTTTCTCAGTTAATTTTCCATCGGTTTTCTCGGTTTTTTCAATTACTTGATTTTTTTGAACACCCTTAGTAGTACCAAGTGTTATACAACATAAATCTAGATTATTCATTTAACAAGTAAAGTATTAAAGAGTGAATAAGATAACAAATACAAAACATATTAGTATCAAACATTAAGGTCCATGTTGAGTTT
>NW_011499950.1:752957-753388 GCF_000495115.2 Populus euphratica
TAAATAAGTAAATGCAAGGAAATGAAAGGCATAAACTTGATATTAATGAAAGCAAAACATAAGCAATACAAAGAGAGAAAACAAAAACATGATCTTGATATGGATATAAAGATGCCTAAATGCATGGCAAATGCCTCATTTTATAGGCCAAAATTATGAACTATTGATTTGATGACTAATTAATGAGTAAGTGACCAACTCTTGACTTGGTGACAATCCTTATCTTTTCTTGTCTGCCCAAAACATTATTAATAATATCAGAATATGAACCACTTAAAACATGAATTTTTTAGGAAATTATCTTAGCTTTCTAAGAAAAAATAATTGAGGTCATTTGGACTTCTAAAATTTCAAATATGGGCCAAACACTGAATAGTATTCGGGTTGTAGGACAGATTCAGACTTCTTCATTGTTGCTATAATTTAGACTT
>NW_011499950.1:753574-755037 GCF_000495115.2 Populus euphratica
TAAGTTTGGCCATCTCTTTGTCCTTTCAATTTCAATTCTTAAACTCATCAATCAATCCTTTCATTTATGTGATAGGCCTGCATTTAAAATGAACATTTACTATAAATTAAAGGCATCTTATATTATTAGATATGTTATTATAAAACATGCTTTAGGTAAGACGTTATTGATACTTCAAGTGCAAAATGATAATATAAAACCTTGATAAAAATGCAATTTTAAGTACTAATCATCAGTCTCTAAGGGTAAGGAAGGTGTTAAACTTGAACATTGCAAAGAAAAGATTGATTCTCCACCAGTACTTCCATTTTCTCATGTCATGACTGAACAAAGGGAAGTCAATCATGTTTCTAAGATCTTTGAAACTTTCAAACATGAAGAAATCAAGGACAAGAAAGACACCAAAAATATTGAAATGAATCATTTATCAAAATTGATAATATATTTGACATTTGACATCCTACTAATTGATGATTAATTTCTTTAAGAATCCTTACTTTCTAGTAGTCCAATGCCTCAGTTTGTTAATCATATAAATTTTTTTTCTTCAGGAGATTTGTCAGCTCATTGTAGTACCCAAGAAAAAAGAAAATTTTTGAACGAAGTAAAGAAGTTTTATTAGGATTACACTTACCTATTCAATTATTGTCCTAATCAAATATTTCAAAGATGTATTCTTGACAATGAGGTAGGTAGTGTTATTAATTTTTTTCATTCTGAGGCATGTGAGAATCATTTCTCATCAAAAAAATTACTATAAAAATCTTACAATATGGATTCTATTGGCCTCCCATATTCAAAGACATACATGTCTTTTGCAAAGCTTGTAAAAAATGTCAAAAGTTAGGATTTATTTCAAAATATAAAGAGTCTTTAGATAATCTTTTATTAACTTTTGCGACATATCCTAGTAGAGATCTGTATTGTGTATTTTATGACTTATGACCCTATTTTCATAAAGAGCATGCTCGATATAGTCTTGGGAATCTAATTATAAAAGACCTTATTTACCAATTTTTAAGAAAACTAGAAGGGAAGCCTATCCCCAGAATCTAATTATAAAAGACCTTATTTGCCAATTTTTAAGAAAATTAGAAGGGAAGCCTATCCCCAACCTATAAAATGCGTTTAAGTCGTTCTTGGATGCAAAACCAAGAGAAGATATGAGTCTGATTAGTACTTAAAAGTGCATTTTTATCAAGGTTTTATATCATCATTTTGCACTTGAAGTATCAATAACGTCTTACCTAAAGCATGTTTTATAATAACATATCTAATAATATAAGATACCTTTAATTTGTGGTAAATGTTCATTTTAAATGCAGGCCTATCACATAAATGAAAGGATTAATTGATGACTTTAAGAACTTAAATTGCAAGGGCAAAAAGATGACCAAAATTAGAAAAGAGATGTCGATGCAATCAAAACCGGAATAGTGTTCGGTAATTATGTCATATTTGGA
>NW_011499950.1:755446-758987 GCF_000495115.2 Populus euphratica
AGCACAACTGTATGGTATAACCTACACCTGAGCTATGAAAGGAACTTGATTTGTTGTTAACATAAGTTATAATCATGAATGCTTGATAAGATTTACAAGTATTAGCATTTAATCGAATAAGATAACTAATGTAATCATTTTAACAATTTATAATATGATTAGAACCTTCTTTGTGTATAGTTTCCAATTGAATAATTAATAACCGTGTATATATTTGTTCAATTCCTTGTTCCTTCTCTTTTCTTTGCATTTCTTTTCCACTTCTCATCCTAAAAATTGGACACCACTTTTGAAAAATTAAAAAAGTATTTTCTAGCTTTGCCTCAAAATACGATTACAAAAATTTACCAAGCTATGTGTGCAAGATTGAGGTTGTTAATTAACCATGAAATTCTTGAAGAGATTCACTAGCTAATAGAAGCAAAGGTCCGATTATCAGGTGAGTACTTCAATTCTTTCATTTCATACATACTTGGAACAGATAAAATTACTTTTGTAAAGAAACGTCATGCAAAATGATTGAAAGTTTGTCACAGATGTGCCAGATGGATTTGTAATGCAACATGTCATTTTTTAGGAATTGTATCTATAAGCCATGAAGATAAAATACAATTCATTAAGGATAGCTTGAGTAAGAAGTTTTTAGATAATCTTCTATTAACTCCTAAGACCCATCCTAGTGGAGATGTGCATCTTGTAATTCATGATTTATGGCCCCATTTTTATAAAGAACATGATCGACTTAGTCTTGAGAATCTGACTAAAAAAAACCCTATTTGTTAGCTTTTAAAAAAACTGGATGGGAAGCGTATCCCCAACCCATAGAGAGTGTTGAAGCTGTTCTTAGACATAAAATCAAGGAAAGATGTGAGTCACAATCACAACTATGATTTGAGTCTTAGTTTATAAAAATTTGTGTCTTTTGGTTTTATTAAAACTAAAATATTTATGTTTTGTTGTTTCTTATATTTGTTTAACTGTGTTTTAGGTTTGTCAATACTCACTGTTTGAGGTGATGTCTTCTATACTCTATCTTTCTATCTTAGAACATTGTGGACAATGTCTCATTTTGGTTGGGGGGAAAAGATAGTAGTTGATATTATTAAAAAAAAATTAATTAACTATGTTTTCTATTTCATAAACCATTTGTAAAACTATTGTTACTAGGATGATAGAGTAAACAAGTTCTTTTATTAAAGTGACTCTTAACATGCATCTTAGTAAACATTCTTAACAAGATCTATTAGAATATTTCTTGAAATATTCAGGTTTATGAACTCTCGCATTGTTATCACTTAATTCTGCTCATATACTCATTTAACAAGTATTCTTAAATATTCATTTTCACACACATATTTAACATATGATTGTGAGTTGCTGATTGAATTATTACATTATTTATGTTCTTTGTTAAAGGTAACAACTAAGGAAAAATGATAGTATATATAAAACAACAAAAACAAAAACAAAAAATGATGATAATAAAAACATAGATAACTTTGGTTTCGTAGCCTCCTTAACCTAAGCAATTAAGTTCGAAGGGGTGTTTTAACACCTAATACCTTAAAGTCAACTGACTTAAGAGCTATTGGTCCAACGCTTGTTACATGGGTTGAGGAGAAAAGCTTAAGGGAATTAAACATTGCACTATCTATGTATCTATTTTTATAACCCTAGTTACTAAGCTCATAAGGGTGTCTCAACACCTAATTCCCTAAAACCAACTAGTTTGGGAGTCATAAGATGAAAGCTCGTTACATTGGTTAAAGATGCATTGTGTTTTTAAGTTATATGTATATTAAAAAAAAAAAAGAGTACTAATCTCAACCTAAAGAAGTTAACCTTAAATGTTAGAACAAAAATTTTGTTTTCTTCCAAGTAAAGCCTCATAATTATGTATTGATATATTGAGCACTAAAGAAAGGTTTATTAATATCTTGTAATCTCTTTTTTTTTTCTTTAGCCACTTTTCTAACTTCTATTTCATTGTTAGCTTGAGTTACATATTAAGCTCTTAGTCTTCTCTTTTCTTCAATGTTGAGATTAGCCAACTTGTTCTTTTCTTTCTCAACTTATAGCCTTCCTTTACTATTATCCGTTTCCCTTTTTCATAGAAGAAATTAATTCTTTGTCAGCACTTGCTTTGTTTTTTAAAGCCTTTTTTAGAGTAATTAACTCATTTCCATCATCACATATTTATTTCTCAATTCATCATACCTGATCATCTTTCTTTTCAACTGCTTTTGGATACCTTGTGCAATCTTCTTAAACTTCTTAGTTATATCTTGCCATTCACTAATCATCCATTGGTTGATTTTTCCTAATTCCAAATCTTGCATTAACACAACTATCTTTTTATTCTTTTCTCTTAATTATTGGTTTAAAGAGGACTTCATCTTGTCCCTTTTAGGAAATTGGTTTTCTAAAACTTTATGTTGACTCTTAATATGACTTAGATCAATTATAAACTTATTTGAATCATCTTGTAGCTCCTTTTCATTGCCAATTCTTTTACTTTTGGGTTCTCTAGTGACAAATGGTTGAACTTCATTAACTATTTTTAGGCCTTGTGCTTCAAAGCTATCAAATACCTTAGATAATCCATCGTTTATCCAAACTGAACAATTAAACTAACTGAGAATTTGACCTTTTTTTCACCTATTTGAACCAGTACAAGTTATCTCCAGTCTTTTTTGATAACTTCTAATTTGACTAGAGAATCAAGATCTTTAAATAACCTAGTGTATTCAACTAAATCACAAGTTCTTGATACATGACGAATTCCCCAAACTATATAGCAATTAATAAATGTGAATAACTAATATAATCAAATAATCCAATCACTGAGACCTATGCTTTATCTCTACAATGTATGATATAAGAAGAGTTTCCAATTTTTTTCTGAAATAAACTTTGTCAAGGTTGTTTAAGAAATTCAAAATCTGAACATATTCCTCAATAGTAGGGGACATCTCAATCTCTTCGAAGTTAAAACATCTATAATTTAGGTCCTAGAAATGCAATATGGCTTTAACTACTGAAGCTTGTACTATAATCTTCATTACATGAGTGATCCTTTCATACTTCTTTAAAAAAAAAAATTATCTATATAACCTAAAATTGACACTAGTTTTTCCATATTATTTATAAAAGATGTACTTTAGTTATGTGTAGTAATTCACCTACCTTGGTTCTTGGGCGATTCCCCTCAGATAGTTGTATCATCTTAAATTTTTGCTCATATTCAGAAAAGTTATGGAAGTCATAGTCTTAGCTCAAAATAATCTTGCAGATTTTAGGATCTTGATCAGGTTTGTCTTAATGCAAAAATAAATTATTAAGGAGTTAATCATCCTAAGGGTAGGTTTTAGTCATTACATAAGGAGTAAGCTTACCACCTAATCTAAAAGGGATCTATGATCTGCCTGATTAGTACTTAAAAGTGCATTTTTATCAAGGTTTTATATCATCATTTTACACTTGAAGTATCAATAACTCTTTAACTAAAGCATGTTTTATAATAACGTATCTAATAATATAA
>NW_011499950.1:760087-760348 GCF_000495115.2 Populus euphratica
CCTGTGGTTCGACCCCGGTCTTGCCGGGTTATTTATTACTTCAACACTCCTACACTTGAGAGATGACATTAATCTTGCCGGGTTAGAGGATTCACTAATGGTATTGACAGGATTAAAGAGTTGATGTCTTAACTCAAGTGTAGGAGTGTCAAAGTAATAAATAACCTGGCAAGACCGGGGTTGAACCACAGGGTAACTATATATATAAATAATAGTAATAATAATAATAATAAGAAGAAGAAGAAGAAGAAGAAGACAACA
>NW_011499950.1:761061-761949 GCF_000495115.2 Populus euphratica
ATTACAAAAATATAAAGAGAGAGAGCAAGTACATGATTTTGAAATGGAAAACAAGATACCCAAATAAATAGTAAATACCTCCTTTTATAGGCTAAAATTCAAAAATATTTATGTGGTAATTGATAATTGATGTAGTGGTCAACTATTGATTAATAGACTTAGTGGACAGCATCACTCAAGCACTTTGGCTAGCTAAATTGACATTGATGCAATTAGAATTTGGCAAAGTATTCTTTATAAAAGTTGTTGGAAATTGTCCTTTCCTTCCACCCACCAAATTTCAAATCATTTGGATCACAACAGCTTGAGATATGTCTAAAATACTGAGTAGTGCTGCTGGTGGACATGGTGGATAGCACTCATGCTCTTGTGTGGATGAAATCTCATTTCTACCATCCGAATCTAAACTGGTTCTCTCATGAAAGTTGTTGGAAATTGTCTTTTCCTTCCACTCATCACATTTCACATCATTTGAAGCACTACAGCTCGAGACATGTCTAAAATACTGAGCAGTGCTGCTGGTGAGCATGGTGGATAGCCCTCATGCTCTTGTCTAGATGAAATCTTATTTTTACCATCTGAATTTGAGCTGGTCCTCCCCATAAAAGTTGTTGGAAATTATCTTTTCCTTCCACCCATAGAATTTTAGATCATTTGGACTTCTAGAACTCCAATTATAGGTAAAACTCTGAGTAGTGTTTGGGCTGGATTGCAAGACAGATTTGAACTTCTCTTTTGTGGCCAAACTTTGAATAAGAAAATGGCAAATTTGGGTCTTTCCATATGCATGAAAGTTTTAGGCCTATTTTTTATCTTTCCATCTATATAAATTAATATGAAATCCAAGATCTATAGCTCTAGATATGATCCGATGACTGAACAGTGTTC
>NW_011499950.1:763903-764737 GCF_000495115.2 Populus euphratica
CCCTCCCCCCAACCAAAACGAGACATTGTCCTCAATGTCCTAATGTTCAAAGATAGAGCATAGAAGACATCACCTGAAATAACAAACACTGACAAACCTGAAAGATACTTAAATAAATATAAGAAACAACAAAATACAATAATAAAAATACAAGATAGAAAGATTCACAAATGAAGACTTAAATCTAACCTAAGCTTTTTACTGCTTTCCTTAAATGACCAAATTATGCGACTTATGTTCTTATATTGTTTATTTATGTTTCTCTTCTTCATTATGTTTAAGCTAAGTTTATTATATCAAAGTAAAAAGGTTATACCAATAGTGTAAGAATAAGTACAGTGTAAACTCAACATGGACCTTAATGTTTGATACTAACATGTTTTGTATCTGTTATCATGTTCACTTTTAATACTTTTCTTGTTAAATGGTTAATCCAGATTTATGTTATATAACACTTGGTACAACAAATACTTGGCACTTTCATTGCCCAACCGTATGGTATAACCTACACCTGTGCTATGAAAGGAACTTGATTAGTTGTTAACATAAATTATAATCATGAATTTCTGACAATATTTACAAGTATTAGCATTATTCGAATAAGATAACTAATGTAATCATGTTAATAATTTATATACTTGTTTGAAATACCATTAGTGGATCCTCTAACCTTGACATTTTTCGTTATCCTTGTTTAATCCTTACATTAATCTTCCATCTCAAAGTTCTCATCGACTTCTTCTTGTTCTTGTTCTTGTTCTTCTTCTATTACTACTGTTACTATTCTTGTTGTTTTTGTATTGCTGTTATTTATAATTTATACAATTAACCTCT
>NW_011499950.1:764848-766201 GCF_000495115.2 Populus euphratica
ATATTTTAAAAAACAACAACAACAACAACAACAACAAAAAATAAATACAAAAATAAATTAATAATATTAATGATAATGAAAATGTAGATAAGTTTGGTTTCATAGCCTTCCTAACCTAAGCAATTAAGCCCGAAGGGGTGTTTTAACACCTAATACCCTAAAGTTAGCTGACTCGGGAGTTATTGGCCTAAAGATTGTTCCATGAGTTAAGGAGAAAAGCTAAAGGGAATTAAACATTATACTATTTACATATCAATATTTGCAACTCGAGTTACTAAGCTCGTAGGGGTGTCTCAACATCTAATGTCCTAAGACCAACTAGTTTGAGAGTCATTAGCTTAAAGCTCGTTATATGAGTTAAAAATGCATTATGTTTTATATTATATGTATATATATTTAAAAAGAAAAAAAAGATAATAATTCCAACCTAATGAAGTTAGCCTTAAATATTAGAACAAAATTTTATTTTTTTCCAAGTAAAGCCCTATAACTATGTGTTGATATATTGAGCATAAAAGGAAGGTTTATTAATATCTTATTTAAGAAGTATGAAGCAGATATATAAATTTAATGAGAGTTTGTTTATGTGGATAAATTAATGGAAGTTAAATGATGAATGACTTGCTTTATGGAACTTGCAAATTGTTTTTCTATTTTAACGCTTTGATTACTAAGAACTAGTAATAAGCTAGTTAGGGGTGTGATCAGTACTTTTAATAATAACAAGTCCGATAATATAAAATAACTTTAATTTATGATAAATGCTCATTTTAAATGCAAGCATATAGCTTTAATTTATGGTAAATATTTATTTTAAATGCAAGCATATTTCACAATTCAAAGGATTGATTGATGTGATTAACTATTAAAAGTAAAAAACAAAGGGAAGGCTAAGCTTAGAAAAAAGATGTTGGTTCAGTCCAAACTAGAACACTATTCAATCATTGGGTCATATCTGAAGCTGTAGAACTTGGATTTGGTCTGCTCTATTTAGATGGAAAACTAAGACATAGGCCTAAAACTTTCATGTGAGTCCAAGATTCAAAAAGGCCGTTTATAAGTTCAAATTATAACAACAACGGAGAAGTTGAAATCTATCCTACAACTTAGACATTGTTTAGTGTTCAGTCCATATCTCGAGTTCTGAAAGTCCAATTGACCTCATTTTTCATATTGAAAAGTTGAGACAATTTTCTAAAACTTTCATGAAGACAATCTGTTCAAATTATAATGTTAACAATGATGTTTTGTTCATATAAGAAGATAAGAATTGTCTTCAAGTCAAGATATGGCTACCCACTCAATAATTAGTCAACAAATTAATAGTTTTAAATTTTAGCCTATAAAAAGAGG